>NC_070600.1:12324170-12624170 GCF_027409825.1 Scomber japonicus | reverse complement strand
CACTGATAAGTTGTGTTGTTGAACAGACCTCATTCAGTGAGTAAAGAGCCAGTTGGGAGCTCACCATACTGATTTACAACACATGGACGGCTGCCCAGGCAAGGTCACTAAGCCACTCAACCACAAGGGCACCCTTGCTACTACGCTCTCCTGACTGCTTGTCGTTATGGCAATGCTGACAGCCCAGCTGGCTGCTGATTGGCTGCTGGCTCATCCTGTGTGTGGACTATTCGCATGAGGAGGAAGCAGTGTCTCTCTGAGCTCAGCTGGGTTTGTTTACATTGTGAGAGGGGCAGGGGAGAGAGGAAGAGAGAGAAACAGATATGAGGAAATTATGAGAAACGTGTATGAAAACTGAGACAACTGTGTAACAAGTGGTACTGGGAAAACAATAGTACAAGCATCGGAGCATTTTAGTGGTACTATTAAAAATACTTATATACAAAGAAAGCACGTTTGTCTTGAGGCCTTACAGGTAAACAATATTTTTGAGACTATGTAATATCTGTTCTGGGTTTGGTATTACTGCTATTAAGTGCATAGGCTTCAAGATTTTACAAGTAATGATACATGTGCAATCAATAAGGCAGGAGGATTTAAGAATTTGAACAGTGAAAATGGCTGGGAATTTTGGCAGAGTTTTACAGTGTTATTATCATATGTCTATATAAAAAAAAAACCCAACAACAAACACAGGTCCTAGCTTCTCAATTGTGAGTATTTGCTGGTTTTCATAGTCTTCCCTGTTTGCAAAATAAATAAAGTTCATATTCAGACTGCATCAATTTGACTTCTTGAAAAATATGAAAAACATTTTGCACAATTTTCTCAAATTTTGGACGAAGTCGAGAAAATAATCAACTCAGTCAATAAATTGGTAATGAAAACTATCTTTACTTGCAGACTCCATGGATAAATGGGAGCTTGGTTTCGTGAATTTTTGTGTTAAATTCTTATAAATCTTTAGTCAAACAATTTGATACATCTGAAAAAAGAGCTGAGTTATCATAGTAGGCATGAGCAGAGTCTCTATGGGATCTTGTTTGGATCCATTTAAACACTATAAAGTCCTGCTTTGTTATTATCATCCCCTTTATGTATGCTACATGTCATGATCAACCTTTGATTGTGATATAAGGTAAAACAATACTTTGGTGCAATGCTAGTTACTTTGCTATTCTACAACTAATACAAACTACTAAAAACTAGCTCTGATGTGCAGTAGAAGCTGGCATTTTAATTGGCCCCTTGCCTCAGCTAATGGTTGAGACACAGCCAAGCCACAATAACAATAACACAACAGCAGAACGAGCAACACCACCAGCAAACCAAACTGAGCAGAACTTCTGCGGTTAAAGGCAGAACTTTCCAACAACAGCTAAACATCACGTGAAATGAACAACACACGTACTTACACAACAAAACTCAGACACGGAGGCACCGAGCGGCTTCAAACGCTCATAAGTTGCTGTAGGGAGCGAGATGAAACTGAAAGGAAGCTCGGGGTGTCAGTTCGATCTGCCTCGCAGCTCAATTAATCCGCCGTTACACAGAAAACGCCGGAGGTCGAGTAGAAAGAGAGAGAGAGAGAGAGAGAGAGAGAGAGAGAGAGAGAGAGAGAGGCAGGCAGACGCTGCCACCAACAAGCAAAACCACGACCCTTTCATCATCCACTCGTCTCGCTCGCACACAGCAGGCCACCAGCTGAGAGGGGTTAGCAGAGACAGACTGAGTGCAGAGAGAGAGAGAGAGGAAATCGGAGCAAATGAAAGAATTGGAAGCAAATGATGAAATATCTGAACGTGGTACAGAGAGATGATTTATCCTTACACACAACTCCAAAAGCATTTGAACGTATCGCTTTACTACAATTTGTCACAAGAAGCGTACATCTTCATTGGTAAACTGTTACCATGACATCCTCGTCTGTCCATAATAAGCTTTGAGGTTCACTCCCAGGCAATAAAAAGTATTTCCTTGCACATTTCCTCCTTACAGGCTCACTGGATGGAGCATGATACCAACATTGCCAGGGTGAAGGATTTATTTGACATCCCACTGGGCCAACTTATGCTAACAGTATACACGCTTCCCCTTACTCACATTTAAATAAACAAGTCCACTAAATGGGACAAGTCTGAAACATTTTTTTCAACAGCACATATTAAACATCTACTCATAGCTTCAAGTTAGGATCACCCTCTTCTTCACACACAGCCACAGTGAGCAGCAAATTGGGCACATATAACTAGAAGCTACTGACCCCCTGAGGCAAGATAACCCCCCTCCCTCATTCCTCCTCCTCTGTATGTGTATCTGTGCGAGCTTGTGCATGCATGCATTTCTGTGTGTGTGCGAGGCCTCACTGCAGATTCGATGCACAGGTCAACCATGAAAGCAGATTTGTGATGGATACACACACACTTACACCCAACTGCCATTGCAATGAATAAAAACGCTATAAAAAAAGGGTCATAGCATCTAATGTAAAAATCCCCAGTGGGGAAAAGTGGCACTATACTTGCGAGGATACTTCAGTGATATGACGGAAATGTGCAACAATGGGAGGAAATGCATAAATCATCATAAGAATATCTTGGCAGGGCTGGTTACTAGAGGCAATCCACTCAGCGGAGGTCAGGAGGAGCTTCAATCATGTCATGACACAGAATGGTAGTGAATTTAATGCTTCAACTTTAAGAATGAATCAACTATAGTAGAAGGACATTATGGCTACTTGGTCACTGCACTAAAACGTTTATGAACATACAAATATATGACGAAACACAACTTTCCTAAAAGTAAACATGGAACACTTTATAATGATCATACTGCAGCTTGAGGATTGTTTTGTTTGCACAGGGAGCTCCCATTACTACTGGCTATATTTGTGTGTACGCGCATGTTTGAGACCTGTTGTTACCCTGACTATGTGCGTGTCAGTTAGCAGAAATACTGCCAACAGGAGAGGAGGGGGTAGGGGGGGTAGGGGGGTGCGGGGGGTTAGGGTTAGGCAAAACAACAGCGGCTGCCAGGAGCCTGTGAGTGTGTGTGTGTCTCACAATACCACTGACCTCTTTCTGCTGAGAAACAGAAAGTGAGAATGTGTGTGCATGCAAACTCTGCTGGCCTCCTTCTCACAGGGAGAAATAGAGTGTGTGTGTGTGTGTGTTTGTGTGTGTGTGTTTTCATTAAAGCATGACCATGTGCCCCCCTCCGCACACCCCCCCCCAAGCTGGTGCACGTGCCGCCAACAGAAGGAAGCAGCAGCAACAGCTCGCGGGCAGATGCGAGCGCGCTCAGTGGAGCCACAATCAAGCACAAACAAGAGGTAGACGGACAGGGTGGAGGGCCAATGAGAGCCAGGATAACAGTGCAACCATTTAAACAACAAACAGTCTTAAAGATGAAAGCCCCCAACATATTTTCCTCCACCTCCTTCCTTTCTCAAAGTTCAATTTTAACACTTTGGCTGATATGTAATATAAAGGATCACCACTGATGAGTGCCTGAGCAACATATCAACTAGGTCAATAAAGTTTGTAGCTGAAGATTACAATCTCCATGACAACAACTATCACAATGTATAAAAAAACAGCATATAAGTAAGGTGTATAAAGCATATACAGCTGAGCAGTGTGTGAGTATCATATGTATATGTGTCCATTAAAGCATGTTTGAAGACTTGTCTACAATATATTTTTCAAAACAATTCAACATACAAAAATCTGCAGCATCAGCTTGTAAAATATTCTTTTTGTTCTCTTTTAGCTCAGGAGCACAAGAGCCCCAATTTTCAAAGCTGTGTTGCATTATCCCGAGAGAAGCGATGGCTATTTTCATAATTGGCTTTGTTCATATACTTTTGTCTCGGATAAAGAGGCTTTTGCACAATGCCACATCTGGTTGAATATTCTAAATTATTTAGAGTTTTCCCGCTATTATCAACGGAGTATTTGAGGCAGAAATGTGTAGTGTTGATTACACTGCAGAGAGGTTATGTTTAAAAGTGTCCCGCAGAAATAAATAGTAATCTTTTGTTTTGATATGAATAGATATAAGTGTGTGTGTATGTGTGCGTGTGAGAGAGACATCACTGCATGACGACTGGTGACTCTCCGAGGTCCGTGTGTGTCTACATGTATTTCACTGAAGTGTATGATTGAACCCTTGTTGTTGTGTTTGACTCCCCGTGTCTGTCTCTTACCATAGTGTGTGAGGAAGCCCTGAGGAGTGACCACCTGATTGCAGACATGGCAGACAACAAGAGAAAATTCCTCCAGCACTGGAAACTGGCTGTGGACGAGCATCTCTGAAACAGAAGAGTAAAGAACACAATTTATCTCTAGAAGAAGCAAGCACAATCATCATCAGAGTGGAATAATGCAAGTCATTGAGTGACATGTTGATCAGTTTAGCTGTGAACATCAGATCATTTCACTCCATGCTAACACAATTATTTGAACAGCAAACATTATGCAAAGTAAAATGACTTTCCTGATAATATGAAATGAGGGGGTTTCATTAGATGCAACTTTTATTCACCAAGCAAACTACTAATTATTTGATTAATTACTTAATTGTTTAAATGTAGAAAATAGTGAAAGAATGCCTACAATTTCTTAATGTCTTGAAATGTCCTGTTTGCCACACTAACAGTCTACATTATTTAATGTTAACTCCTACACACAGCTGACAGCTGTAGTGACACGGTGCTCAATATAATGACATAGGTTTTGATACTGACTTACAAAAACATATCACTTGTCACACTGTTGTCATTATCATCACAAGCTTGGAGCACAATCTACCACAGACACATGGCTGATTACTGTATGTATGTACTAATCATTCAGTCACAGAGAGAGACAACTGAAAACGACCATCTATTAAAACAAACACAAGCTAGCATAATGCCTTTTTGCAAACATTGTGCCTTGAGTTAATAGGCATGCATGCAACTAAGCAACCCTAGCCACTCAACTAATATTCATAATTAATACAAATATTGAGAAAAACAAACATGTTCAATGGAAAAAGCTATTATCTCTTGTGGCTAAGCTATGAGAAGCTAATCTCCCTGTACCCAAACAAGTTCCACTGACAGAAATCACAACCCTTATTAGCATGGGGTTTAACCAGACTCACTCAAAGAGGTGGGATGTGTGTGTGTGTGTGTGTGTAACTGTGTGAAGCTCCCAAAGGGAAAAACAAATATCTGAGAGAATGTGTGGGTTGTCTGTGTATGGCTGCATGTCATCATGACCTTGCATTGTTAGCGAGTTGTTTTTGTCATCCATAAGCGACTGACGGTAAAGCTTAATGCCCATCAGAGTGTGTGTATGCAGGAAAAGGATATAGAAGGTCACTCAAAGTACACATTATTGTACACATCAGTATACAGTATGCGTGCGATGCTGAACCTGACACTCAAGAATGTGTGTTGATACCATTACTCATACATGAACTCTTCCACAAACACAGGCACACACTGAGGTTGTCAAGATCACTAGGTATTTCACTGAATTATGTAAAAAGGGACATTTGATGCAGATTTCCAGGTATGTGCTCTATTGGATCTTTGAATGATTTACAGTTAAAAAAAGTCCTTATTTTATATAAATATATATATACACACACACTTATATATTCCTGTGATACTGTATACCGGTATATATATATTGGCTCTGCATGCGGCCAGCCAAAAACAGGTTATAGCACCTGTTTCTTTAAACCCCCCCCCCCCACTTATGAGCCCACTCTGTCCTGATTGATTAGCTGTGTCTCAGCCCAGTCCCGAGACACCCCAGGACGCTACGTAAACAAACATACATCTCTATACAACTATATATGCTCGAAACGGAATCCAATCTAAAATATGCAAGTGGACAACACAAACCGGTGGAGCTTCCGTAGCAACAACCTTAAGAACAAATGCTATCAAAGACATCCGATGTCATCATGAGGAGGAAGTAGATGTAAAGTTGCAAAAGAAGCATCAGAGCAGGCCGATCCCTGGGTTTTGACTTTATTGAAGCATTTTTACATATGCTCACCTTGAGTTTTGAGACCATGTTTAATATAGACATGCAACATCATCCAACAGTATATTAATAACAGGAAATCATATAAAGCATTAAATGTTCCTTTTAGTACTTTAAATATGCAACAGTAAGTCAATATAGTATTAACCAAAGCAGTAGCATAAAACTGGTATTTATAATATAACTGGAATTTGTAAGGAAAAGGACATCATGTCAGAACTGCATAGGCAGGTCAACTGAAGCAGTAAGCAGTAAGATGTTTTTCCAAAAATCCATCTTGTCATTACACATGAGATACTTTCTCAGCTACTTTCCATGGCCAGATTTCC
Source organism: Scomber japonicus (assembly GCF_027409825.1). Classification (NCBI taxonomy): domain Eukaryota; kingdom Metazoa; phylum Chordata; class Actinopteri; order Scombriformes; family Scombridae; genus Scomber; species Scomber japonicus. Next base: position 12,617,797 of record NC_070600.1, on the reverse strand, counting down.
CAGGCAAGGTTCTGGAATCAAACTGTAACTCTCTGACTTTCAATGCAAAAATGGAGAAGAACAGAAAAGGTGTGCCCGGGTGTGAATAACAACTTTTGAATATTGACATTGTAGTTAACAGAATGTATAACTGTGAAACGTGCAATGAGAGCAATTAAAAGGGATTGGGAGCCCTGCTGGAAGGTTAGCCAAAAATTTGATCACCACAGTTTGTGTAATTCCCGTGATTGTTTTCAGAGGAATATGAGTATATCTCCTTGTTAATAACTCAATCCAAATTTATGATGGGAAAAGAGTTGTTTTCTTTTGGCAACTGGCAAATTCCAAGGGTAACAGAAATGGACTTTAGTAGGAGAGTACTAAAAAAAAGAAGAAAGAATGCAATTTCCTCTGCATCTGCCAAGGCAAATGCAAACTAAGTGCGTAACCTATTTCTGCAGCCTGAATTGTGTGCGTGTGTCTCAAGCCAACTATCGCAGCCTGCCAAATGACTGACAGGCCAGAAAATGAACTATACAAACAATCATTCACTAGTGAATAAGCATGTTTAGAGCTACTAAAACAATCTATCATTGGACTCTGATTACATTTGGAGTTAGCAAATCAACTTCCCATTGGGGGATTAATGTTTTGAAAGTAACTTAGAAGAACTTAAACGTTTGGAAGCACTGACAATGTAAGCTTGAGGAAAAAGTGAACACTAAGTTGCTCTCAGCTCTGCTCTAGAAAAGTGAGGTTTGAGTGACCAACACCAAAGAAAGGCTGCCGCTGCTGTCATTCCAGATCTACCAGCCATGAATCAAGTTACGAGGTGACAAACCCCCTCCACAAGCCACTATACAAATAATGACAGTAAACTTAACAATGTCACAAAGTACCTCACAAAAAGGAAATAAAACCAGACAAGGCAGATAAAAAGAAAGTCAAGGCAATAAAATGAATATGATCAAATCAATAAAAACAGATCAAACATTTCAAAAAGTTTTAACAATGAGAAAAGAGGATATTTAACAGAAGCTAGCAATTTAGTGTGTCTGAGTTCAGCAGGCAGAAAGCTCCCTTAGTCACAAACTGTGACCTGAGAGTAAACAGGGCTCTATCTTAATGTCCAGGAAAGCACATATCACGAAGAGCCCGACTGATATATCGACCAGCCCATATTAACGGCCGATATTGACCTATCACAGATATATCGGTATCAGTGAATATTGTCTACAATATATATTTTTTCAATTTATTCATAGCTGAACTTTACTGTTTCTGTGCACTTATTTTATACAATAAAGTTTAATGTTTAACTGTAAAATATAAGCTTTGTCACAAGTGTTTGATAATCACATTTGAGGAATCATTGCAAAAAAAAGTGTTTATGTTCTGTACATATAATATTTTATATATATATATATAATATATCCATAGGACCCTATGATTTCTGTAATCACAAAATCGCGGACGGAATCGCGGGATCGTCGATTAAAACAGAATTTATTTTTAAAGCGGAATATCATGGAATTTGACATAATTTGACTGAAATGCTGTTTTCGTATGGAAGAGGAATGGAGGCACGGAGGGAAGCAAATTTGGGTGGCACAACAAGCCCCCTCCACACACTGAGCCCATCCCCCTTCAAAACTCGACACTATTACTGTACGGTACGGTGTTGAGGAAATGTGTTGTTTGTCATCTCAATAAATTTAAGTTAATTTTTATTTAATTTGTGTACATTTTAGTCATTTACATTAAAAACACACTGTTTTTGTTAGTGAAACAAGAGCAAAAGGTAAAAAAACAGGATTCCCAAAAATTAAAACGGAAAAAACGGAATTCACAAAAATTAAAAAAGGAAAAAAACTGAATTTGGGAAAAAATAAAACTGAATTTGGGAAAAAATAAAACAGATTTTATAGGTTCCTATATCCATATCAGAATTTTTTTTACTCCTTAATATCAGTATCGGCCCCAAAAATCCAGTATCGGTTGGGCTCTAACTTCAGGTCAATCAATCACAGATGTACAGTATGTAGATGTGAAGTTGTTTAAAGCAAGTTAGCATTAAGATTTTAAAATCAATGCACCTAAAAGTAAGCCAGCGTAGGTAGGCAAGCACAGGGCTAATGTGATCATGCCTTTCTTATCCTGATAATAAGTCTCGCACTGCCTGACACCCAAGTAAAGTGTGTTGGCAGCATGTATATAGCAAACAGAAGAGGGCCAAGAACAGAACCGTGAGGTACACCATAACTGAACTGAACCATCAAAGCAGAATTACCCAGAGAAAGAGAAAAAGCTGTATTTGAGAGGGGAAGGAGTGTAATAAGCTGAGAGAAAGATTCAAAGCGATATAAGACGATAATATGAACTTAAATATGTCAAATGTGGCACTTAAATCTAAAAGACCTAAAATCGAGCAGTCACTTCTGTCTGCACTGAGCAGTGGGTGATTATTAACTTTAACAAAAGCTGTCTCTGTTCTATGAAGTGCTTTAAAATCAGATTGGAAACAGAGATTACTTTCTCCAAAACCTAAGATAAAAAAGACAATTTGGAGATTGGTCTGGACAGGGGGTCCAAATTAGGTTTCTTTAGCAACGAATGAATAATAGCATGCTTAAAAATGTTTGGTTAAGAAACAGAAGCCAGAGAACTGTTAAACAATTGCAAAATAACCAACAGTGGAAAATACCTCCTTGAGCTGTTTAGTAGGGATGATGTCTGAGATGCAGGAAGAGGAGTTCATATAGGAGACAGTATCCTCTAACACTGATTGAAATGAGAATAAGAGGCAGAACAAAAATGGGAAAAAGAAAGAATCCAAGGGTCAGGCTGGATACTGATACTCTCCAACTTATTAACAAAATGAGTGAGTTTTTTTTTTTTTTCCCAGACAACTCATCAGGTACAGAAAGAGCGGTGGAGGGACCGCTAATAGTCAATTACCCTAAAGAGAACTTTATGATTGTAGTTATTTCTAGATATCAATTCAGAGAAAAAGGCCTATATCACATCCTTAACAGCTTTCTAATAAATCAACATCTGATTTTTGTGTTTGTGTTATGTGCCATTTCAGATGTGTTTACCATCCAGTGATTTTCAACATTCATTTTATGGGCTTGAGTGTGATTTTTCAACCAGGGGAGCTTATTTAATTTTTGTTTCCTAGTTTTAAACTCTTCAAATTGGTCTGGATGGACAGGCTCTGGTCATTAAATGAATATAACAGTGCATATGAACCAAGAGGAAACATAGGGGCCATTAAAGGTGGATAAATTAAAGGCATCACAGTATTTAGTTCTCAACCAGTGTTTAGAATGTGAGAATATATTGTAGGGTTGAGAATAAAGCTGTGGTGGAACTTTAAAAACACCAAAGAGACTAACTGGATTGGAAAACCAAGACTAGGGTGTGACCTTTACAATGTGTGGCTAATTGAACAGATTGAATGAAGTTAAAAGAGTGTATAAGATCTAAAAAAAAATTATTGGTGAGGGAATGGGAAGGACAACATGCATGAATATTAAAATCACCCTGACATATTTAGACATAGCAATAAATAAAAGCTCAGAAAACTGATTAGGGAGGCCTAGAAATTAAGATGCAGAATAAGGGGGCAAGGCCAGCAAGTAAGAAACTTAACACTTCAAAAGGAAACAAAATTATCAAAAGTAACCGGATGGCACTTGTAAAAAAAACTGCTAGAGACCACCCACTCTAGCAAAAGACCTGGGAATGTGGGAATACTGAAAATCAGGGGCATAGCCTCAATCAGGGGAACAGGATCCCCTAGTGACAGCCATGTCTCTGTAATCCTAAAAGATTCGGATTAGTAAAAGCAATAAAATAATTAAAGATAAAGGACTTATTACTAAAAGACATGACAAGGGGCAGCAAACAGGATGGGAACTGCACATAGCCTATATGCTCCCCTACGAGGCTTTCTAGGAAAACAGCAGGGGGATCTGTTGTTGCAAATCACAGAGAAGTGGAAATAGCAGATGGCCCGCAGGGGGAGTAAGGGACAGCACCAGGGGGAGAGGATGGCGAGACGGAGCTGACCAAATGAGTTTTGGACATGGCCTCACGTAATAGAGGAAGGGGGTTAAAATGGCCATGTCCAGAGGAGGAGGTTTTTTGAAATGGTTGTGAAAAAAAAGAGGAGAAAGTAAGAGGATGGATCACAAATGACAGGTCCAAGCATGTGTGCAGCAGAAAACCTACAGGGAGTACTATTGTCACTGGGGCTACGATACCGGAGACATCAACAGTAGATGGCCCGGTCACTGTGAGAGGGGTTGTTGTTTTGTTTTTTTTTGGCTGCCCGATGGAGCTACATGTGGGTGGACAGTGCTGTAGGAAATGTTTGAAGATAGAATTTTAGCCCACAGAATTTTTGGATGTAGACCATCATGTCTGAACCATTGTCTGCATTCCCCAAAAAGGCTAAAATTGTCAATGTAGGAGAGATTACGAAAGTTGCAGGCCGAGAAGAGCCAAGTGTGGAGCGATAGCAGCGTGTTGAAACATCTGTAACCATGTACGTGAATGCGGCTCCTTGATTTGAGTGTTGAATAAGTGCAAAAAGTTAGACTTAACTACTGATGATGTCACTGATGCCAACATATACAATGATAGTGGACATTATAATGATTTAACTGAAGATGGTGGTGCCTAAGAGGGTTTCTTAGATGTACAATTGGCACCCAAATGTAGGTAGCAGGGGTTTTCTTGTAGGTAAACCTCATCACAAAAACAATAAGCTGTAAAGACATCATGCCACACTCCACATGTGTAGTAAGAAGATGTGACATTCATAATTTCAATAAGGTTTAAATCAACTCTTCCAAACTGACTGCTTGCCAAATGCACACACTGATCGCTGTGTAAAGTTTCCAGTTTTCATTGCAAAATGTTTTCGAGGTCAGAGTCATCCAATCGTGTAGTGATTTTGGCTCGATATAAAGAGCCAGGCTGAAAAAGTGAACTCCTGCCAGGTTAACTATTGCACGAGGCCATTTATTAAACAAACATTAAGAGTGGTTTCAGTGACAGATCACAGACGGCTATACTGTTGTTCCAATCAAGCCTTCATATCAAGTGTACTGCACGCTTTCCCTGGCAAGAACAAGCCAATTCAACTTCTGTTCAGGAGGCATGAAACTCTTGGTCCTCTGGCAACACTTTTATCTTTAAGTTAGTCATAAATTGCCCTTATTACCGACTGTGCTTGAATTCTACAAAACAAACAACAAACAAAGTATTTAGGCTCATTCAGCTAATTATAGGCTGTTTTGTTTTATGCATTTTTCACATTTAAATCTACTGTACCTGATATACCTGATACAGAATATCACATGGGCATCAATCAGCTGTTTTTCATATATCACAGTATACTCAAAGAATAACAACACATACTGAAACAACATTTAAAGAATCACTATCATCATGTTTCTTCCCATCCCTGCTAACAAGAGTAGTAATCATACACAGAGCCCTATTACAGCACCGCCTATTTCCAGTGAGATGATGACAGTGGCTGCCAGTCTAGTCGGACTATGTTGCTGCTGGCTGTCAACATCTCCACTGTGTGTGTGAGAGCGAGAGAGATAAAGACATAGATACCAATCATGTCCTGCACCACACGCGATAATTACTGACAACCTGATTGCACCATCTAGAAATGTAGATTATATGTCTGCAATGAAATGTCAAGTGAGTTTACATGTAATATATGAATCACACTTTATTCTGCTAGATGCAATTATACGAATCAAGCGTTTAAGATGTGCATCCCTATGTGTTTGTCAGGCTCGTGTTTGTCTATGTGAGTGTGTGCGTGTGTATCACTCTCAGCAGGCCTTAGTGTCAAGTTGCCAGCCAACAGATCAGCAATTCTGGAAACAGCGCTCCAGTCTGGCTCTGAGAGAGGAAGATGAGGCATGTGAGAGAGAGAGAGAGAGAGAGAGAGAGAGAGAGAGAGAGAGAGAGAGGGAGAGAGAGAGAGAGAGAGAGAGTGTGTGTGTTGGTGTGGGAGGAGGGGCTGGTATTTGACCAGTGAGAGTGTGAAGAGTTTCCCCTAGCTGTGTGTGTGTGAGTGTTTGTACGAGGGCTGCAGCACGCTCAAAATTTCAGGAGTGACTCAACCGTGCAACGCGTGCTTCTGTGGGTATTTATACGTGGTGAGGTGAGGAGGAACTCCTTTTACTCTATCCCTGGAGGGATTGGGGAGGGGTGGAGGTACCCACTCAATGCTTTAGGACAGCCCTCCACACCCCACAACCTCCTCTTTATATACAGAATCCATTAGCTAAATTTTTAAACAAGAGCCCAAATGCCACTTCAAGTATACACACACAAGCAAGAGCCAATTAGGTACTGTTCAGTCTCAGGCGGCTCTGGCTGAAATGACCAAAAGTACTCTGATAATGTTATCCAATCAAATACATGTAGATAACATATCAAGAGACCATGGGACTACTGTTTGACTTAGACAACAGGAAACACTGAAAAACAGAATCCAGCACCTCTATTTTCCAGCTAGCTGCATAATAGCTTAGTTAAAGTTGCATTATCATACAACATTAACAATAAATAATACAAACTCTTCTCCTGCCCACTGGGAAAGTCTGGTTTTACTTGCCCTTCTGCTGAAACTATGATAGAGCAGTACTGAAACTAATAGAATTCTCTCACAAATGACACTCACAACTTCTAAGTAAAGTCATCTTATTCATCACATGCCACTTGCTCCATGATATTTGCGATATCCCAGTACATCAGAAGATGTATGTAACAACTGCTGGTTAATATTTGATGCCGCTCTAATACACTCAATTTTTTTGTTCTGTTGATTAGTCAGTTGACAGAATATTAATTGGCAACTATTTTTATAATCTATTGATCATTTAGAGTCATTTTCTCACACAAAGATATCAATCATTCACCGCCTCCAGCTCTTTGATGCTTCATATGACTGTAAACTGGATGTATAGTCATTAGGTACACCTGTGCAACCTAATCCGATCCAATACAACAGCTTTTACTATTAATTCGACATTTTTAAGTTTATACATTTTCAGTTTTGTTGTTGTTGAAAAGTTGATCATTCTAATTTAGGTGTATTACTGAGGTCTTACTAAGTGGCGGTGGTGTACTATGGTGCTTTATATTGACTGGTTTTCCTAATATTTTGCCCTCCTCATGTATATTAATGGAGTGGACAAATTTTTAGGAACACCATTCAATACAATGCACCCTACCTAGTACACCACCATCATTCACTGCAACATCAATAATAGACATAAAGCAGAATTATCAGCTGTCTGACAATGTAAACAAACACTGAAAATGTATAGGTTTCATAAATGTTGAATTTATAAGAGAGCTATTGTATTGTATTGAATTAGATTTTTTAAATTTATGACATTTTGTACACGAAATTATAATAATAGAGACATCAAAGGGAAGATTATTGCCATAGTTACAACCTATTGTAGTTAGTCAAACTCATAGCAGGTTTATTAATATGGCAGCACTGATATAGAGTATTGGTAATATATATGTCATTATAAATTGTTAAGAAAAAGTGACATTTCTTCCCGCTAATAACAACAACAACAACAGCGTCAGCAACAACAACAAAAACAAACCATTATCGTGACAGTGCTGTGTGTATATTAATGTAACTTCCTTACTTTCTTTGCTGAGCTTCACAGCTTCACCGAGGCAGTAAAGCTCTTTGTCGCTGTTCTCCAAAGATGAGTCTGCGTCTGAATAATAAACCCAAAAAAAAAGCCATTTAAAAATACGGCAGGAGCATTCACAACAAAACTTTGGGGGCCATGCGTTTGAAGCCATGCTGGTGTGAGGCTGTCTGTCGGGGGTTAGCATTAGCTCGCTACTAGCGCCTAGAGCTGGCTTCCTGAATCAAGTGGAGCTGTCAAAGCTAACAAACTTACACCTGGACAGTTACGGGGTTGCATTAACAGCTCGCATTAAAAACTAGCTTTAAAACTCTGCACTGTAATGGTTAGCTTTATCCACTCCGTCTGTGCACGTCTGCCAAAGCAACATATTAATAATGCATTTCGTGGTGATATTTTTTTTTTGACAGTTTACTTTGCTTAGGCTTTGACAGACCCTGCATGGTGGAGGAGCTTAACTCAACTCAATCACAGACAGTTGGAGCACGCACTTCCCGACAGTTTGTGCGCAAAAACAACAACGCTATCGACGTGCGAACTTACTGTCAACAAAACGTAATTTAACCGCACTGACGAAGGAAGACCAAGGCTGGCAAAGGAAGGTATCCGGACTTGGTATTTGGCGATCCAGTGTCGCCATTGCTCTTCCTTCTTGTTGCTTTGCTGAGACCCGTTTTTTCCTCTCTCTCCTTCTCGCACGCAGCAGCAGCAGCAGGCGAAAAAACGAAAGGACGAGCTACGCTGACGTCACTGTCGGCTTGCTTCGGGTCCGTCCGGCGTCGCTCGGAGACAGGGCGGCTATTCACGAGTTCAAAAGTTCAGTGTGCAGGTACAGCTGAAAGCCTCTTAACATTACAACAGGGTGCTCACTCCAGGACAGTAACAAGGTCACATGAGAGAGCACATTAGGAAAGATTAGAAATTACACATTTAAATAACTTTGGCCAATCTAAGTGAGACAAAACTGACATAATGTGCCTGTATCTTTATTTATGTAGCACTTATAGTGTTTCACAAGGAAATAAAATAGAATAGATTAAACAAAATTAGACACTTTTTGGATGGTTCAGCACAGAATTTAATCTTACTGCATTGTATGACTTCTGTGATTTATTTCGGTCCTTATGAACTATTTTCCAAAAAGAACACACATAAAAATAAATAAATAACAATAATGCATTAAATCAAAAGGGAAACCAAAATAATATGACATAAATTTTAAACTACATTTCACCCAGTAACATGCCTTCAGAAGTTTCACTCTTAATCACAATTGTTGATAAACTGAAGTGACTTCAACTAGATTTTTTAAATATATATTAAGATTCAGGGCTCTTGAGAAAACATTCAGGACTGTAGCCCCAAAAGCCAACCCTAGCTATGCATAAAACATCATAAAAAGAAGAGAATAAAAGCAGAAACCAGCAAGGTAATTAAAAGTCAAAGGTTCTGCTAAAAATAAACTTTTTAAGTCCTTTTTAAAAATTCTCAGTCCAGTAAAAACTGATTTAAAAAAAAACATTAAAAAAAATATGGGCACACACATACATATCCAAACAGAAGCATAAATATATGTATAAAAGCATACACAAATACACTTAACATTGGTACATTGCAGGAATACAATCCTTACAGTAGGTTTTAACTTTTTAAAAAGTTGACACAGATATCGACAGTCTGATGTCTATAGGAAGTGCATTCCAGAGTTTGGGGTCCCTAACAGTGAAAGCCTGATTCCCTGATTCCCTGTGGTTACAAAATTGGACCTGGGTCGATAAGGAGTAAGTGATCTAATATCATGTGATGGTTTCATAGAATGTTATATATTCTGGGGCCAGTCCAAGTTGGACTTTAAAAGTAAGTAACACAATTTTAAAATCAACTCCAAGATATAAAGAGAGCCAGTGCAATGATGCTAAAACAGGTGTAATGTTGTCCCTTTTCTTACTATCCAGTAAAAGCCTGGCAGCTAAATTCTGAGCAATTTGTAGGCATAATTGCTTCTGACTAAGGCAGGAGTACAGAGATGCAATAGTCCGGATTATATATATACATATATTATACACATATGACCATCTCCAAATCACTGAAGAATTTAATTTTTTGGAGATGGATCTTGATTGTAAAAAAAATACACGTTTGGAAAATGTTCCTTAAAGGTGAGGTTACAGTCAAATATAATGCCTACATTTCTAGCTTCTTCTTAGTAGTACCTCTGTTTTATTATTGTAAATATGCAGGTAGGTTTGATCAACTCTTTAATTTCAGGTAAACAATTTTGCACGTGATTAGGCTATTTGGGTAATTTGGGGTTATGGGTATGTATATCTGGGTAGTGCCTGCATAATTGTGGTAGGATACATTATGATGAAGAGTTTTTTAAGAGGGGTTGTACCATATTATGTTTAAACCTGGATAGAGAGCTTCTAGTGACTATTTATTTTTAACAATGGAAAGAGGAGGTCAAAACTATGAAAACTATTGCTTTACCATCTAACATTACAGTGTTAGTATAGCCCAGATGACATTCTAAGGTTACAGCTGCAGCATTACAGTGACTTCAGTTGTTCACAAACACACACAGCAAAAAGTCTATTTTTATATGCTGATTTCACTAAAGGGCCTAAAAGTGAAGCCTGAATTATGTTGCAGCATTGTGCATGTGAGGTCTGAGGTTGGACACCACACCGCTTTCAAGAAGCTACAAGATGTCCCTAGTAAGAGTTAATATTATGACACAAATTTCCTCCCATACAAAATATATAGTTTGATTTTAATTGTAGCCTCTCAAATATCACATGGCTGTTGCACAACTTATCCCATCTGATGCTGTTTTACAGTTTCTTGGGACAACAGGTCAAGCAGACATTTGAACTTACTAAATAAATTATAACGATGTCTCTGCTACATTCAAGTGTCCTAAAACAACCTTTTAATGGAAGACACTTTCTTTAACATGTCGTACCAGGAAAAGCACAGGTACAATTCATAGAATGAATCATCGATAAATTCCATGTACGTGGGCAGGTTTCCCTCCTGTTAACGCCCCCTACACACACACACACACACACATTTAAGGCCTACAACACTTTGCAGTCATTTAATAATGTTGAAATTAAAAAAATAGAGACGTCACAAGTAAACAGAATTGAAAAACTACATTCTCCTGGTCAATTAGTTTTATTGTGCTGATGTTTTTCCAAAGATGTTATATAGTCAGCTTCTCCCGAGTGTCAGAGTAGGTCAAGCCCATGGCCCTACGTTGACCTCTTGTGGCTGAAAATAGAACCTGCATTTCATGTACAATGTCAGACTACATAGTGGCAGCACATGGAACCATCGACTTTTTAAGAAACCTGAAATAAACCACAATACTTCTCTCCTCAGATATATTGAACATGCAGTTTTAAAGATATGACTTTTATTCAAATGATGCACCGCAACAGTTATATATACAGTTGCATGCATCTTCATCTCATCTTTATAAATAAAATACCTCATAGAAACATTATAGCAATTCTGCAAAGCCCTAAACCTAAGATTTATTTTCAGAATGAAATGTCCACAGGTGCAAATGATCACCACAAATAAAAAAAAAATCCCCCCGAAATCCAAGTGTGATTAGGCATTCTCTCTCTCTCACCACACTCACATACTGTAAATGTCCCACTTCATGGTAAATCCGTTACTGTCTGGTGTTATAAATCCTGAACAGAACTAAAGAATCTACTGCGTGAACACCAACGATCACGCAAATGTTCTTTTTAGCTGAATCAGAATGAGAGCACGAGTCAAGAAGATGTTGGAGATACAGTACAGAGGAAATGACAGCCTTAAATGAGGGTAAGGAAATGACCTTGATTAGTTTATGCTGTTGTGTCAAATCAGGTCATACTCATATCCATGCACGCACACACGCACACACACACACACACACACACACACTTATAATGATTTGTGGTTAATGCAATGCTTCCTGTCTTTCGCATATTGTACACTCACCAGCTCAGTCATCTATTATCTATAATCTAAAGCTCTATCTTTTGTCTGTTACTCTTATACACACATGGGATAACTCAACCACAATGTTGTGACAAACCTAGAACTAAAAAGTACATTTCTGGAGTGTTATAAGTGCTTTAAATTCTTTAACTCTTGTTTAACATTTTATTCCCCACCAGATTAATCACAACAGGCCAGTTGAATCCAAGCAAAGACCTCAGACCTCAGACCTCAGATGTTTAAACCTGCAAATACATATATCCATGCATGTGCACACATACCGTATATACAACCACACGCAAGCAGGGAAATCACCAAAGAGATCAATGAAAAAAAATCATTCATTTTTATTGCAAAAACAAAACATAAAGGCACATTGAAATTTTGCATGTCACAGAGTGGATGTATATCTCTTCAATGAGACAGTTTGGCAGGTTAAATGCACAGGAATCATTGACAAAGCTATAAAAGCTGGTTGGATGATTACAAGAGTACAGACAGAGGCATAACCAGTACACCCCATAACACTTGTTGCTTCATTTAACTTTGTCCTTGGGTAAAGTTAAATGAATTTACATCAACCTGCTTACATTTTTTGCAATATCAAAATAGGCAACAGACATAAAAGAAAAACACAATCAGGAATTACTTCAACTAACCGTCTACATACTGAAAATTAAATGTAAAAACAACAACAACAAAAATACCAATGGAAAATAAAGACAGACTGGTTTGAATGACAGCAAAATAATTCATTTTATGTCACATGGAGATATTTACTGAGCTTAATTTGGGAAGAAAAGAACAGAGCTTTGGCAGAATATTGTGTTTAACAGTAATGGAAAAAGTAAAGAAGTCGCTAATACATTCAACATGATATGAAAAAATAAGGATTTAGTTTTTTTTTTAAATTGACACAATCATGGAAGGATTTAACCTTCAAATGGTACCCTAGTAGAGACTAAACTAATCAAAGCCTGAAACTGGAAGATTTCAAACTCACACAGCACTCACAGGGCAAGATCAATCAAGTATTATCTATGAATTTACAAACTCACAGTGCTTTGAGTGGCATCATAAAAGCATATTAAGCACCATATGAGGGCAAAATATATTAACTAGGAACACCTTCCTGATATTTGGGTTACAGCTAATTTAACAGTCACTGTCTGATGTGTCATAAAGCTTTTCTAACTTCTTCATCTACAGGTCATCCTTGGTTCTAGTTGTTATATTATTGTACTGAATCAAGAATAATGGCTTCATCAGTGTATCATTTCTACTTGCTGACACTATTTCAGAAAGGAGGAAGATGAAAAATCCTGAATGAATGAATGACACAAACGGTCTGAATCTTAAAACATACAAAATGTGTAAGTCCTCACATTTAAGGCCAATGACAAATTTATGAAATATACTGTATGTCACTAAAATACAGTACAATGAATGTAATTTTCTGATATGGTAATAAAGTGTAGAAATTCATAGTGCACTACAAACAACATCACCTCTCTGTCGCCCTGAACATCTTAATCAAATTTATATCCTTACTAAAAAAAAAAAAAAAAGTACCTTACATTCATCAGCATACAATTAAGCAGAACAAATTCAACAAATATACTAAAAAGGGAACCAGGGAAGTGAGAGAACTGCTAGACGTGTAAGCCATAACACTGCTATAAGGCTCAAGTTGTGAGCACATTTAGTCATTGTCTGCACTTCTATCTGCTTACTAAAGCATAAGAAACCACATTGGTGTTGTTGTAAGAAGGCACAAATAAAGGCTTTGACATACTTATTGCATTGGTGTTGCTATAGTATATATGGAGCAGGTAAAAATAAAACATAAAAGCTGATCTACTCAAACATGTGGTGCAGGTGTGGTGCCTATTCTCCTTGTGCTGCCACCACCGCAGGGTTGCTTTAGCCCTCTAGATGATATTTTTGGGGAAATTTACATGTCTTTCAGAACTGTTCTTAAAAATGTGTACCATGAATCTGCAGGGAATGATACGATAAAGACATTTCAGGCTCTAAAATGCCAATTCAACTCTCCTATGACTAGTAAAACTGTTGCTACCGTGCTGAAAAGGTCCAAATCCAAGATAATAGCTTTTATATCAATGATCTACCAAATTCTCCTTCATCTTATTGTCTTCACAGAGCATTTTGTGTGTGTGTGCGTGCATGTGTGTGTACCTGTGCTCTAACTGTGGCTGTTTGTTACTGTCTCCTCTGTGTGTGACCTCTGTGTCTGTGTGTGTTGCGTGTTGCAGTGTGTATTAGATGGGCGCAGGGACCTGTTGCCTTGCAGGTCCAGACTGGGTAGAGAATTTCTGAGAGTGCCAACGGGTCTCCTTGTACACAAACCAGGCATTACCTGCCCACACAAACATGTTGAGGTAGCCAAACACCTGGAAGAATGAGAACATGGGGAAGAAAGTATAGTAACTAAAAAAAATGTTGAAAACACAAAAGAAAACATTTCCGACAGTGTATGGATTCTCACACTGTGGCCACATTTGTGTTCATCCCAACAAATTTGATTTTGGACCTGTAACACAGGAAATATTGAGCAGAGCACGGCAACAATGTCTGAGGTAAATGAAAGTGTTATTGCTCGGTGTCTCATGACTGTGAGTCAGGCTGCTTGATGTTTATGATGCAGTCTGCTAGCATACTATTATATAAACTGGGGTGATGGGACGCTGCCAGAATCAATGACTATATTTCAACTGGTCAAATTCACAGGCTAAAACCGAAGATTTTTGATGAACTCATCATGAGTGTGGATTTTAAATGGAAATGGATACATCTTTTTTGTTTCTTCTCACCACTGAGATGTTGAGTGTCCGCAGGTTGGCAAACTCTGTGACCTCACAAGTGATGTTGCTCCCCTTGCAAAATCCCAGCGTGGCACTGAGGCCGTCAGTGTCTGTGGCGTCCTTCACATTCTGCAGGCCCTTTGCCCAGGCAGATGAACACACCAGCCACAGGAACACCAGGGCCGCTGTGATCAGAAAGTCCTGGAAATAAGAGTGGACACGAGAAATTTCAGATCTGATACGTCATTCATTTCAGGATTTGATTTAAAGGAACTGTGTGTAGGATTTAGTGGTATCTTGTGGCGAAGTTGCAGATTGCAACCAAATGAGTACACCTCCCCTTCATGCTCCCTTTCCAAGTTTGTAGGAGAACCTACACACAGTGGCTGCAACAAAATGCAAAAGACCTCTCTAGAGCCAGTGTTTGGGCTACTGTAGAAACATGGCGGTGTAACATGGTGGCCTCAGTGGAGGAGGACCTATTCCCTATGTAGATATAAAGGGCTCATTCTAAGGTAATGAAAACACAATGATTTTTACTTGTATGGGATTATACACTGATTGAAATATACATGAATATTATATTCCATTTCTGCCATGTCCATTTCGCTAGATGCCACTAAATCTTACACTGGTCCTTTAAGTTTTCGATCAGTACTCACAAAAATGGGTCCAAAGTCAGAGTCCTTGTAGACGTGCATGTAGCCCAAGTAAACCAACAGAGCTATCATGCTATACAGGAAGCAGATGATGGCGATGCCCACGAAGAACTCAGATGAAGAGGCGGAGTCTCCCACCATGTATGTTGCTGTGACGGAGTTATTACAAATAGTGGCGTTTCCCTCAATGAGTGGAACCTGGCTTAACCTAGCCAACAACACACGATGGAAAGTTAAAATAATTGACTGTTATTTAATTTTCATTCCTACACATGTTGTCCTAGAATTGATTTACTATCCGTGAAGATGATTAATCACTTAACATTTCAGACCTGCGCCCGATGGTGAAAATCACCAAAACGCGTTGGAATTCTCACCTAAATGGGTAGTGAAAGTTGGCGTTGAGAGTTTCATTTCTGCCATCACCACAGAAGAGGGATATGATGTTCCTCCCTGAGAATCCACCACAGCTTCCAAAAGCAAATATGGCCGTGAGCTGTTTGGAAAGAGAAAAGAGGGCGAGAGATAAGGAGATTTATTAAACAGGAAGAGATGATTTTATAACATTCTTTCTAATAAAGCTGTGATGCAAAATGTTTCTTTTAAATGACAGACTGATTATTGAATGTTTGTTTGAGCATACTGAACAAAGATGGAAACTGAGGACACAATATTAGCAGTGAGGAAGAACTAATGGCCAGCTGGAAATTAAACTGTTTCAATGTCTTGTTTATAGAACAGTAACTTCAAGGACTTAATAAATCCTGATTAACGAGTGAATCAAATGACTCTTTTAATGTCTTAAGATAAAAGGAAAATTGAATTAAATAAAATACAATAAAGTGTGGCTTGCAGAATGGCTACTCTAATGCTGCCATTCAGCCATTGAATTATTTTTCTTGCAGGGGCAGAAAAGCATCTGATTCAGCGTGTAGGCCATGTGACACTAATACTCCTTAAAACCAACACATGCTGAATTCTTTTAGCCAGAGTGGCTGCGACTAAGCTTAACCCTCAAGCTGCAGCGGGTGAAACACTGATCATATAATGTGATGGCTATTAAGCTCAGTCTGACTCCCACCGATATCGATTTACTCACACTTAAGAGAAATAATGAAGATCTGAAAATTTGAAAATGTGCAACATAATTGACAATATTCTGTAGAAAGGATCCGAGCTGTCAACAGTTTTCATAGCTTCATATCATCATATATTTAACACTTAAAAATGCTTTGAGGTATTTTTATTATACTGTAGCAGACAGCATGCAGTGTAGTGGACAGGAAGTGTGTCCCACCACATGACAAAATGTTGGTCTTTATCATAAATCACACACTGAAAGGTAATGACAGACAAAATAAATCTCTAAAAAAATATTTTCTTAAATTCTGTTTCATCAGCACGACTGTATCGCACACTCAGCTGAAGCCTAAGGTTCACACCACAAGACCCACACACACACTCACACACACACACACACACATACATACTGTACATTTACACCCACACACCCATACACACACCTCCAGGCCCCTTTCCAGATGTTTCTCCAGATGTCACTGGCTGCCACTTCCTGTTTTTCTGGCGAGACACCACAGTAAGCTACTTTGCTCGCACTCTTGTTTCACTGTAACACTTCCATTTGGAGGTCATGGAGTCACAGCATGAACAACTGTAACAAGCCTGCATCGATCAAACACACAGATTTAATATTTAGTCATGCTTCCACTAAGTTAAGTTAGAGGTTTGTGTGGATAGCTTCCGATAAGGACCTGTAATCTGACTTTAGCTGTAAAAAAAAAAGGGGGGAAAAAGAAAAATATCCTCATAAATCTGAAGTAAAACAACCAGAATAATCAGCAGTATTCACCTGCTCTTACACAGGGGTCATTGAGTCCAGGTCAGTCTGACTTTACCAAAAAGCCAGCAATGCTTGTGTCTATTTTACCACAACGTTTCCTTCATAAGACCACAAAAACCTGACTCGCCCTCCAAAAAGAGAGAAACAGCTTCATCATCACAATCCAGCATATTGAGTTACGGATGCAGCCTTGTAGCATCTGCTACTCTGAAGCCCCTCTTCCTGTTTAAGATAATATCTCTTGAGGTATGAGTGTTTAGGCCAGACCACTAGTGTGCCAAGTAAACAGCCTTTTTAATTTGGGTTACTCCGAAATATACAAGCTAGACAGACATGGGACAAAATATAAGTTAATATAAGTTAATATATAAGTTATGCAGTATTTAACCAGTTACATTATTCACTAATGAAAGTTTTGTTAGGCTTGTTGTGTGTGCACCTGCTCCATCCTACAAACTGAAATGTATCATGATTATGTTGAAGGTTATACTTAAATGTTTGTAACTGAAAGTAAATTGTACAACTATAAAAATCAGTTAGAAAAGCATGAAGTGCAGCAATTTAACAAATGTGCCCATTCTTCACTTTTTCATACCTAGAATAACTTTAGCCTTTAAATATTTGTAGCTGAAAGTAAATAATACAGTTTCTAAGATGTTATAGTTAGTTGGATAAGACAACTAACAATAATAAAACAAGTCTAGAGTTCATATTTTTCACAGTGACATTTGGTACCAATAAAAATCTAGTTCTTGGTATCCATTCAAACTCTTGTATGTACTTAATTATGTTTTATATACAGTAGATATTACTATACACTGTTGCACTATTGTGTGGGTTGGAACTCTGTATCAGCACATACTGCAGGCCGTTCCAAGTAGGGCTGCAACTAAGGATTATTTTCATTACTGATGAATGTGCTGATATCTCAGTCAGAGCGACGTCCTCAAATATCTTGTTTTGTCTGACCAAGCAGACCAAAAGCCCAAAAATATTCTGTTCAGTCTCACGTATGACAAAGAAAAGCATTGAATCGTCACATTTGAGAAGCTGAACCCAGCAAATTTCTGGCATTCTATCAATTAATCAATTAATCGTTGCAGCATGAGTATTAAATGAGCGCCTGTTTGCACACACATGTATTGTTCAGGCCCTTGTGAAGAAGAACATTTGTTAAATAAGTGTTACATAAGGCCAACACAGTTATACACACACTCACACACACATATACACACTCACACAGAGCCTTGTCCTGAGTCAGATGACTGTGTCTTTTCAGTTTCTCTATAGCTCTGGATATGTATGTGTGTGCATGTGTGTGTGTGCATGTGTGTGTGTGTGTGTGTGTGTGTGTGTGTGGGTGAGAGTGTGTGTATGAATGTATGATGAGAAAATAGAACAGCTGAGGAAAACTGTAGCTGAGTTGCATTACCCACATTGGATTCCTCTGACCCAGTTATGTAGAGCAGAAGTGATTACTGGACTTTCAGTGTGAGACTGTTGTATATTCTCTCATGACAGACAAACTGAGTGAGTGAGTGAGTGAGTGTGTGAGTGTGTGTGTGTGTGTGTGTGTGTGTGTGTGTGAGCATAGGCTAAATAGTTCAACCATCTGCACAGTTACTCAGGGGTAAATTATTGTTGAGAGATGCATTAATCTATAACTGTATTGTTTGAAGGGCAGGCCCATGCAACCCAGCAAATCCATTTGTAGCTGACACACTTCACCTAACTTTTTCTTTTTCAGTCTATGAATATTAATGCTCTAAATTCACAATGTTCAAGGTAATAAACTGACACAGACATACAAATGCAGGAAATCCTCAATTGTGTCATAAACTTTCTATGTTAGTTTTGGAGACAACTGTTAGCTGCAGATGTGTGCAAGCTTTTAATCCTTTGTATGATAGACTTGTGTTAATATTTGGGAGGTTTACTAACATTTTTTTTCCCATCTTTATTTCTAACAAATAAAAATGACTTCAGTGACTTTTCTGAAGGAATGTGATGGAAATCACCAGGGGAAAGGGGGGGGGGGGGGGGGGGAGACCAAAGAAAATAAGTGAACCTCCCTGTCCTCTGGGTATGACACACACAGAGAGAGAGAGACACACACATATACACACACACTCTTATATATATATACACACATCTAACTTACCCACTCCACCAGCTTGACGAAGCCCAGCGGCTCCTTCAACGGCGACAAGTTCAGCCGAAATCCGGTCATCATGATTTTGCTTAAGTTCCAAAAAATCTTTATCCAGTTGCTCCTTAACTGTGGATGTTGGTCCAACAGGGAGGAAAAAGGGGGAGTTTTTCTTTTCTTTTTTTTTTTTGACAGAGTGACGTGGTTTTACTGCCAACACTGCAAAAAATGACCAGTTGAAGTTTTTTTTAAAGTGAGTCATACAGTTCAACTTTTCCCCAAATAAAGTGAAAACGTCCGATATGGAGATGAAATCAGCCCCCTCGTAGTAAAAAAAATGCAGCTTCAGAATTTTAATCAACAGATGTTCATAGAAAAATATGAAGTGGATGTGGATATTTTTTGCAGTGTAGGTTGAAAGACTGGCGCTCCGCTTGGTTGGTGATGCGAGCAGGCGATGTAGCGGATAAAGCGTGGAAAGTGTGCCAAATTGCGCTTTGCTTTCGGTGAGAAGCGTCATGTAGGTTTAGTTACAGGAAAGGGATGCCAAATGAAAAAAAAAAAAAAAAAAACCGTCACACTATCCAATGGCTTCCGCACTGCTGCAAGAACGTTTTTTTTCCTTTAGTGGACTGGAAAAGTCTCCCAACTATCAAAATGCCAGAGAGACAGCTTCATATAACACGCAGTTACTATATAAGCAGTTGATTACCAAATAAAATACGCGCGCAGTAAGGAGTTAGGTCTTTATGAAAGTTACGTATCTCCAGATTCTAGTGCCAAAAGTGCATGAGAAGTGTCCTAAGGGAGGTTTCATTGGATTGTGCGTTTTCTTTTCATTGGGTCATATGACTGATCCACATCACACCAAAAGTTTTTCTCTAAATCCTTTCATGTCTAATATAGGACACGTGTTATTATGAGGCTCGAAGTTAAATTTTAGTTTTACCACACTGTATTTCTCTATACTGTAGAAAGGACACAAATTAAAGATTAACAGGTCACTCTACTCATTTTACACATGAAAATGAGTTGAAGTCCTCATGAGGAAAACTATTGAACCACTGATAGAGTCATTGTATCTCGAACTGTGGTGTAACATCTGAGCATTCGTCTTTTTTTTTTTAAACCCATCTCTTGCAACTTTATGGTGCAATGTTAAATCGCAAAAAACTGATTTACTTCTTAACCTGTTGTCCTCAGGTCAAGGAAGGACAGGAGGGAGGAAGGAAGGAAAGGAGTAAGGAGGGAGGGAGGGAGGAAGGAAGGAAAGGAGGAAGGGAGAAT
This sequence comes from Scomber japonicus, assembly GCF_027409825.1. Classification (NCBI taxonomy): domain Eukaryota; kingdom Metazoa; phylum Chordata; class Actinopteri; order Scombriformes; family Scombridae; genus Scomber; species Scomber japonicus. The sequence goes on along the minus strand of NC_070600.1, from coordinate 12,597,317 downwards.
GGAAGGAAGGAAGGAAGGAAGGAAGGAAGGAAAGGAGGAAGGGAGGATGGAAGGAAGGAAAGGAGTAAGGACGAAAAGAGGAAGGGAGGAAGGAAAGGAGTAAGGACGAAAAGAGGAAGGAATTTAGGAGAGAAGGAAGGGAGGGAGGAAAGGAGTAAGGAGGGAGGGAGGGAAGGAGGAAGGGAGGACGGAAGGAAGGAAGAAAAGAAAGAAGGAAGGATGAAAAGAGGAAGGAATTTAGGAGAGAAGGAAAGGAGGAAGGAAGGAAGAAAGGAAAGGAGTAAGGACGAAAAGAGGAAGGAATTTAGGAAGGGAGGAAGGAAGGAATGAGGAGGGAGCAAAGAAAGAGGGGAGGAGGGGAAGAAGGAAGGAAAAATTAAAGAAAGAGGGAAGAAGGAAGGAAAGAAGGAACAGTCAGAAGAGGCGGGGTCTATTTAACCCGGGAGGACGACACAAAGGTTAAACAACAGCATGCTGATTTGTCTGCTGAAGGCAAACAGTGAATAGAAATGGATCTCAGGGACTGCACAAGTGTTGATCAGAAATACCGTTACAAATAGTGTTTTGGTACCTTTTTGGATATGTCTTTTAAGGTATTGAGTAAAAACTGGCTAATTTTCTTATTGTTTCCAAAGTTTTTAGAAAGAAGAGAATTTGGTACTAACCTGCAGTGTCTTAGTCAGTGAAGCTGAACATGCACACATTGTGAAACAAGCATGTGTTTCAACAAATATGAAAAATAAAAATTACAATAATCCAGATTTACTTTGGTTTAAATGAAGTAGTTTTTAGTTGTGCATAGCCTACTTATCTCCTGGAAACATCTTATGAAAATACTGACAATTACAGATGGATACATGCATATAGTTTTCACATGTCAAAAACACGAGAAGGTCTAAAAAAGGTCAATATAGAACAAGTGAAATGACATTTTGAAATACCAAATGAAAGAAAAATGAATCAAACATTTCAAACTGACAGGGTGGCATTTTTAATTGATGTATTGTTGACAATATAGCAAGTTAGGTTAGTTAAAATATCAGTTGTGTTGGGAGAGAATTTGGGACAACCAACATGTACATACAAGTAAAACAACAACAACATAAAGAAAAAAAAAAAGTATTCACAAACTCTTTTCATTCTCTCTCACACACACGAGGCATTCACACATGACAACACACACACACACACACATACACACACAAACAGAAGCTAAAGGCTTGACAGTCACAAAAAAAAAACAAAAAAAAAAAACATTCACACTGCCAATTCTGTCAAGCAGTTTTGGATATTCTTCTGTTGGTACAAAAAGGGTTGTTTTGACAAAAATAATAATAATATTATCTACTGTGGTCATCTCCCTAACCTGCCCTCTCTGCTTTCAAACTAGTTGCTGTATGTACAAGTGAGAAGGCAGTATGGCCGCATCGTTCGTAAGTAAGGATATTTACTGCAATGTCTGTGGCGTTGGTTTTTCTCCTTTGTCATACAAAATAATATTTCTCTGAGGTAAGAACAGAGACAGTATCAAAATAGTAAAATCAATATTTTACTAAAATGCACCCCATAATTGGAATAAAAGAAAAGCCAAACTGTTCAGAACAATTAGATAACAAATGATTTTGACTTGTACAGTAACATTAGTGACAGTTGCAAAAACAAAAAGGGGGCGGAGAAAAAAAGAAAAAAGAAAAAGAAAATAGCGCAACATTTGTTTTCCTATTTGTGACTGGCTGTGTGTGTTTATCAGCCTGTTGGAGGAGGATGATCTGAGCCAGAGGCAAGGGAGGGGAGTCAGTGACATCACAGGTTGTGGTAGCACCCCCTAGTGGAGGATGTGTTATGCTGTTAATGTAAAGCAGCATCATGTCTGAAGATTGTGTATGGACAGATAAAAAACCTGGAGTTTTTAAAAGTTTTAGAAAAGATTGAGTGTCTGCACTTACGCTAGCGGCTCTGTGAGGCTGTACTCAGGCACAGCGGTTTAATTGAGCTAAATGCTAACAGTCAGCATGCTAAAAAGCCCACAATGACAATGCGAACATGGTTTTGTTAAGCGTGTATGATGCTGACTGACTGCCATCTTAGTTTTGCCGTGTTAGCATGTTAACATTTTGTTAACATCTAATTAGCACTAAGCAAAAGGAAGAACTGAGACTGATGAAAATGTAATTAGTTTAAGTGTTTGATGGCATTACAGTAAAAGTGCTAGATGCATGGAGGGATCACTGAATTGTTTTTCTTCCACAAATGTGAACCTCGTGGTGAAGCCAGGAGATCATCAAAGTCAGTAGGATTCATCCTCTGGGGACCATGAACGCCTGGATAAAGTTGACAGTACATCCAATAGTTGTTGAGCCAATTTAGTCTGGACCAAAGTGAGACATGGCTAAAATAACAAAGATTAAACTATGGATTCAACCGTTTTTCAGAAGGAGCCGTTTTAGTATGATTCTCTATGGGCTGGCTGTCAAAACTGAGGTGGGAGAAATGTTGCATCCACTGCCCATCTTCTAACAGAATGCTTGATTCCTGTGATGTCACTAGCTCGTAGCCCTCTCTCATTAAACCTGTCGTAGCTCTGCAATACGAAAAAAATCCCTTCATTCGGAAAAGGCCAGTTTAACAATGTGATGACAGCGCACCTGGAAACAGGAGTGACTTTCAACTCAGATGCTCTGAATGGGAAGATAATTATCTCCAAAAATGCATCATCATCTGCAAGATCCCATTTAGACCTGGGCAATAAATTCTACTGTAAAATCCAAGCAGGAGTGCAAGGCGCCATCCTTAGGCACACCTCCACATCCTTTATTTTCCCCAGCAGCACCTCTGTTGAAAGTTTCCCTGCTTTTCACGAGTTAAGGCAGTGATACCAAGGGACACTGTGCTCCACCAACTGACAAATCATAGCTGGTTTTTAATCACACAGGAACGTGTTGCTGTCGGGAAGTATTTCTAACGCGATGTCTAACTTTTCTGCCTCTGTCAATGTTGCTCAGGAGAAACACGGCGCATCACTCCCTGTTTGTCACAAAAACTGCGTTTCCCTCTGGAATGAAAGGCCGGCAAAGTAAAAAGGAAAAGTGTTTCTCTATTCCCCCGATCGACAAGTACGTTTGCATAAAGGAATACTACACGATCCTTTAAAAAGAAAGAAGATGTCAGTAAACACACGCACACACACAGATCCAATCTGACTCACACACACACACACATACACACACACATACACACACACACATCAAAACCAACATTTAACAAACATTTCAGCCCAGAAGCCACATATGTAATCTTCCATAAACACATAGGTAGATCGTCTTCATTCCAGTGAAGACAATATCTGTGATGCATTTTTTCTTTTTTTTTTCTTTTTTTTTTACATCAACTCTTGGTCTTATACAGCAAAGACTGGTTTCAAGAGCATTCGCCACTATGAAGACCCAATCCAATAATTTGGACTCTTCCTAATCCACTAGAAAAGCCTAATCTTGCCAATTTACTCACTGTAGGTTTGTAAAGATATCAAGCTTCTCCGGGACTCAGACATTATTGATGGAAATTGAGCTTTTTCGCATCACTTTGAAAATGACAAAACCCCTTCCTTCATGTACAATATTAATGATTTTGTGGCATGATTGGATTGTGGATTGGGCATTTATGATGTGAATGCTCTCTGGGCAACATAATGGCAAGCAGATGATCATTTCTATACCTTCAGAGATGCACCAATAACATTTCATTTTGGCGGAGTAATAGTACAAAATATTCAGGTAGTACTTGATACATTTTGGCCATTTATAATTTTGGCCGTAGCTACTGATTAAAAAAAGCAAGAGAGCTGAAAAAAAAATAATAATAATAATACCTTCATCACCCATAATTACGGTAAAATGCATACAGTGTTCATGATTTTCTGTTTCAAAATAGAAGCAACATACAATATTAGCCGTAAATGTTATTGGTGCACCGTTATATACCGTGATCATCGTTTTCTTTTCTTCACATAAAAGACAAAGCTAAGTAGATTCAGACATGTATTTTTTTTTTTCTAAACACTTCTGTACACAATACACGGGGCACGGTCATTGGTGTGGGTGTGGCTTCATATTTCTCTAATTTTCTCTCTTTCTCTCGTGAACTTTCTCTCTTTTGACTCACCATGGGTTCACTCACCGTGCAGCGCCCAGAAACTCCTCCAAAAGAAAAAAAACCTACAATCATCTGGTTTGTTTGGGGGTTCAGTATGTCCAGACTAGTGCAACATGCCATAGTTGAATTTGACGGTTTTTTGGAAGGGGGTGGGGGGGGGGGGGGGGCGGTGGCATGGGGATGTGAACGCATGGTTTGTCGTCATAATCTGCAACTTCTCTCCCTCTGCACGTCTCTCACACATCATCTTCTTTCTCTTTTTTTTTCCCCCCACTCTAAAACTCATTGGGTTGTTTGCTGTTCATCCGAGGTGTGTGAGTTTTTCCAAATCTCTCATTCCCCATTCCGTTGGAGAACTATTGAGCTGAGGGTGAATTTTTAGGATTTTAGGAACGTTTCGGGGACTTCTCAGGCTTTGGGGGTGGTGGGGTCTATTAGCAGTGCACGCTACCTCCATATTCTGGGGTTGACGTCGGAGGCCAAAAGGTGAAGGGGTTCAGGGGATGGGAGGGAGGGGTAGTTAAGGGTGGTGGGGTGGGGGTCTCATAGCGCTGTGCTTCAGTGCAGCAGCTCTTCAAGCTCACTCTCTTTGAGCTTAGCATTGTCTCTGACATTGTCGAATGTGTACGTTTTCACAATCTTCCCGTTCTGAAAGACTGTGTGCAACAGGTCCTGGAGATGAAAGGAAAGGAAGACAAGGGAGAGGGAGAGGGAGAGGGAGAGGAAGAGGGAGAGGGAGAGGGAGAGGGAGAGGGAGAGGGAGAGGGAGAGGGCAAAGTGAAAGAGAAAGGAGGAAACAGAAAATGTGAAGGTGAGTGTTGAAGAAATTCATCCCTTAGTGCTAAATTGTTACAGAAACATACAAAAGTCTGGACACACTTTCTCATTTAAGTGAATGGAAGGGTGTATCCAAACTTTTGACTGGCACTCTATACAAAACTCTGTGTCCTATTGTGGGTTGTTGAACTCACCACGCCATACTCCTCCAGGTCGCCTTTGCCCTCTTCCAGGGTCACAAAGTCTCCACTCTGAGTCCGGTGCAGAGACAGGCGACCTTTCTTTGACCTCTTGTTGGGGTCTGCCACTGGATCCTTAAACACATTCACCTGAACCACAGCACGGAAAACAATATCACGTTAAAACGCAGGTATTGCAAGTCAGAAGTGCTACACAGATTCATCTGAGGTTTTATCAGACATAAAAAGTCATTAAAAGTAGAAAGATACTGCAAACTAACTAAATGCATGGTTTGCTCTATGTAACCATCCTGCTTTAAAACAGACTCAAATCCCGATGCATCAGTCCTCACCCCCAGGCCGTTAGTGACCACATAGCTGCATTTGAAGGAGCAGTTGAGCAGATCTCTGGTCAGTTTCTGCAGCAGAGCCCCTCCAGATCCAAAGGCAATGTTCTCAATAGACCACCTGTGTTGCTTCATACCCTCCACAATCTGTGAAAAAACAAATTCAGTCAAAACAAGAAGCAAAACATCTAGTCTTCTACTGAACAGTGTGGTGGGTGTTTGTGTGGCCATACCTCTTGCAGTGTGTTGATATCCACTCCGTCTCCTTGTATGACTCTAATGTAAGGAGGGAGCACTTTATAACCTTTAGAGTTCTCCTTTGCAGCAAACTTCTTACCTAGGATCTCCAAAACCTGAGTAGTAAAAGAGATGACAGATATGATCATCACACAAGTTACATATCTGAGTGTCGTGGCTTGGGTTAAAATCCCTTAAAAGGTCATTTGAAAGGCAGTCTGGTCATGAGGACGAACCTTCAGAACCGTATCAAGTGGGTTTCCTGAGTCTGGTCGGACAACCAGTGGGGCGTCTGCGCTGCGAGACTCGATCAAACCCCGGAGGTCTTCGCCCCAGATCTTCTCGCAGGCGTTGTAGATGTCGTAGCTGTCGCTGACTATGGATACGGGCACGCTGGGAAACTGCTTGATGATGTGCTCGAAGGCATCTTTCTCATGGTCCTTCCCCCATGCTGTGATGGTACTGTGGAGAAAGCAACAGACAAGTTACAATCATTTCTCTTTCTATATGATTGATCAGCAATTTCACCGTTGTAGACCAGCTTCTTCACCAGGTTGGTGTTAGAGACACTGAACTGGTAAAACTTTTTTTGCTCACATATGAAATAGCTGAAGACAGTCACAAGACATTCATCATGTTGCAAGTAATTAAATTGTCCACAAGAGGGCAGCGCAACCCAGGTTTTAGTCTTGGATGAAACCAGCTAAATTTTTTAAGGGTTAAAATAGGTTTGTTTTTGCCAAGTTAGATCCCATATTTATATTTATGTTATTAGGTAAGGCACTAGAAGCATTAGGACTGTCTTCAATTACTTTTTGATTATTAAATTAAAGGGTCAGTTCACCTAAATTGAAAAACAACATATCTTTCTACCCTGAAGATACTTTTGTTTAAAGGTTTCCGAGATATGTGTCATCACCCAGTACAGTTTCACCCATGTTTAACTGGAAGTGCTTTCTACAAAAGAAATAGTCCTTGTGAAACCTGTTCACAGCCTACGCAGAGTAAACTCACGCTGCCTGGCACTCTGTCAAGATGAGAAAAAACTTTACACAACAACACTATTTGATACAAAAGACAGACTTGCTCTGAATTGTACTTATAATTTAGTCTTTACAGTAAATATCTGACTATTTACTAACTTGTGTTTTTTATTTCAACGCTTTTATTTTTCTTCTCAGGGTATTTCTGTTACAGTAAACGTGTACAGTAACTGCTGGAATAGACTCAAAAGTTTTGCATGCAAGCTTTGAAAGTGACACACCCCTGCTCTACGACAACTTCCCTCCCTTTCCTCAACATCCAAATCAAAGTGGAATTTCACTGTGACTCCTCCCTCTGAGGTAAAAAACCAAACACATTTTAGGAGGGAGCTGTTACATAACGGTTGCTATGACAACCACTGCCATCATCCCACAATGCGCTGGAGCAGCAATAAATGCCCTGGTGGCGAGGAAGAGGCAACTCTGTGTGCATGGGAGCAAAATTGTGCGTGTGTGTGTGTGCACGCGGGTTAAATGGATAATTTCCATAAAACCACGCCAGGGACATGTGACGGACACGTGCGTCAGGCCAGGGCAGCAGCAAATCAAAATCTTCACCTCCAGCCGATCACAGCTCCATGAAACTGCGATAGATGAAGCACATAATGAGTGTGAGGGTGACCACACTCTAATCAGGGGAGCAAATTAACACCTATCTCAGCCAAATGATGGGTACATTTTCACTCTGGCTGATAAAATCCATCAACTGCTTTTGGAAGATTGCCAACTGTTATTTGGAGCAATTTTGCTACTTTGAAAATCAATTTGGCTTGTGGATGAAAAAGTTTGCTTCCAGACCTGGCTTTTAGCCAAAACGTGGACAATCTCACTAAAGAGAACCCTGGAGATGAACAGAGCTGAGACGTGCCCAGTGTAGTACTGTGCTTTCTGGGAATATGTGAAAATGCATGGCCTATGATGTTAATTAACATCGAGCAAAGGAATTTAGAAACCTCAAAGGGGTTCAGTGTTATGCTTGAGGTTTCTGCGAATCTTGTACATCCCCTTAAAAATTAGTGTTGGACACTTTGGCAGACACCCATCGTTACTTGGAGGTCTTATTACAACTGGTGTAATAATTAAAGTGGGTGGTGAGCTACTGCCCTAAATCACGCTGAAAACAAACCTTCTGTAAAAGCCAAGAGACGTTCCAAAGCTGAGAAAAGTAGGTTACACAGCGAGATCTCATATCTCTAATTAAGCATGATAGGGAGTGAGGCTGTGAGGCTTTTGTAAACCTTAAAAAGAAGTGTGTGTGTGTGTGTGTGTGTGTGTGTGTGTGTGTGTGTGTGTGTGTGTGTGTGTGTGTGTGTGTGTGTGTGTGTGTGTGTATGTGTGTCTACCTGTGCTCTGCAGCAGGCACGGAGAAACCTGGCACAGGGTCCTTGGTGCCATAGTACTTCTTAATGACTCCGATGCCGGCAACCGTGTCTGTGCCCTTGAAGTTGACCAGATGGGCGGAGGCCCCGATACCTGCAGTCTGAAAACAGGAGGGAGAGGGATACATACATTTTGAGGGATAAATGGCAAAAGATATCATTGTTTAATCCATCTATTTATCTTTCAATCTTTTTTTATTTTAACTCAATAAGATGTTTCATGAAAAGTTGGTCCACTTTACTATGTATCTCGACTATAATTTACTGCATACCTCTTGTGAGGAGACGCCCCTGTAGCCGAAGTCATGGAGTTTATACTCTAGTTTTTCCAAGTTCCCAGAAGTTTCTAGGAGGTATTTGGCGAGGATCTTCTTCTGCTCTCTTGAGTTGGTCGCCACTGTGATGGGGTACCAGATCTGCACCAGGATGGTCTGATGAACGAAGAACAGTTTTTATTTTTATATCAGGGTGATATTCACTGGAAAACTGTCACTTCCTCTAATTTTCCAACATTGATGATTAAACAAGTATTGTGTTATGTTTCTCAGGAAAAAGGGGAAAAAAAACTGTTGTGCAAATTCAATTTAAGTGAACAAAATGTTATTGGTTTTTTCAGCGCTAAGTTAATGGCTGGTCCAAACTTTCCTGTTTTTTTTTTTTTTTTAAGTATTCAACTGGTACTAAAACCCAAAACTAACAGGCTCAGAGGGATCAAACAAACGCTGGGAAGAGTACATTCCTTGAAGCCCCATGTCAACTCTGGACCAGAGTCATAGATTACAATATGAAAACAAGTGGCTTATCTGTACTCGCTGCCACCTGGGAAATTTTATGAATACACAGTTTCTACAATCAGAAGTGGACAGTGCATGTGTGTGAAGGTCCGTCTGTCTATGCTTCTATACAAACATTAATTTCTAGGAAAAGGCACTGAGGCATAACATCTTCACGTGGGTTAACATTCTAATATAGTGATTTATTTAATTCATTTACCCCTAAAAAGAGAAATAAACGTTAAACAGAGTGTCCTAAACAAACTGTGTCCTACAATATACAGCAGATGTTTACTGTAATTAAGGCTTTTTATATATCCATTTATTTGTGGCGCTACACTCTAATAAAACTTTGCCAAGCACAAATTGATTTTTTTAGAGTTGCGCATCCCACTATCTCACTCTCTCACTCTCTGTCTCTGATTCACTTCCAAACAGATGCGGGTGCACCTGCACCAACACGTTCTCTCCTTGTGGCACACCAACACCCTCCCTCTGAGCTCTCTCTCTCTCTCTCTGTCTCTCTCTCTCTCTCTCTCTGAGCTTTTACCCTGCAGTCACACCACACCACGCCATCTCCAGAGAACTGGTCGTGCTATCTCCATTTAAAACATGTTAACACTTAAAGATCAATTGTGCATCTACATCGCTTTGTGAAGCGTGGACCATCGACTGTAAAAACAAGGGATTTCGTGGTGCATTCAGGTGTACCTCGTAAACTTTTAAATCTATTCTCAAATGGCCACAAACGTTGTTGAAAATGTGAAATCTTCTATTCTTTTTTTCTTTTGCTGCAGCATTTTTAATAGTTAGATGCTAAAATCATAACAACAATATCTCATTCATTCCAACATAAACACATTTAAAAGTCAGCTGCCACCATAAATAGCGTCTGATTCTGAGGGAAACTCCTGTAATTACACACCGTGTTTGCATCACAACTAATATGACAGAATGACAGCTACAGTAAGTAAATGTGTGTCAAAACTCAGGAGCAATGGACAGATAATGAGTAAACATGATTTTCAGAACTATGCAGTGTGTGTTTTCCCTCTGACCCGAGTTGGTCACATGCCTCCTCAGACCAATCAAAATCTAAACCATAATATGGACTTGTGACTGCTAGAGTAGGGCCATTTTACTCTCACACATACAGACAGGGTTTGCCGTATTTGCATGTTGACCTTCTTTATGTGACATTTAACATATAAAAGAACTGCAATATGACTGAATGTTGAAGTCTGAATTGTGCTTGTGTGTATTGTGTTATTGTGTAATTTCAAAAAGTATCTTAGAATTAAGTTGATTGCGATATTTGTAATATTTAAAATACAGTTTGTGATAATCATGTGACAGTGTGTCAGGAATGATGGGTCTGAACAAAAGTAAAAACAACACACTGGAAAGAATGTGTGCACCCACACACACCAACACACGCATGCAGACACACACACTCACACACGGACATACAATCACATTCACACGTGCCAACATAGCGTCTCGGTCAATGTCCCAGAACAAAATGGAGGGAGATAAGGAATGAGAGAGGGGGATGAGAATGAGGAAGGCAGGGGGTAACAGAAAATAAAAGAGAGCGAGAGAGACAGAGAAAAAGGATGCGAAAGAGAAACTGACAAAGAGAGGGAAACGACAGAAAGTAACAAGCGTGGGGGAGAAAAGAGAAAGAGCGTTTAACCTAATGACGCAGCCCAAGGACACCACAGGCCGAACGTCTAAATTTACATCAGCCGTGAAGAATGACCATGCGTGTGTGTGTTTATGAGTGTATTTATATCAGCTGTGGGGACTGACTAAGGGGACTGTGTGCATGTGTAGTGTATCCATATTTATCAGGGCAGTGGCTGTGTGTGTGTCTCACTGTACTCTTGTCCAAACACTTTTCACTTTTATTGCCAATAAAGTTGAAGGAATGTGCATTAAATTACAGATCCAAAATTGAGTCAACATTCAGGGCACATAGGACTTAATAAACCTGTTCAGATACCTTTAAAAGCTAACTGCATTTTTTTCTGCAGCAAATGATATAAACAGAGCATGTTGTGGTGTCGGTTTAATCATATTCTTAGAAATCACTGCATGGTTTTAACTGTGGAACAGCATATTTATGAATGGGACCGGCATGGTGAAAGAGAGGAGTCAAAAAGAAGGAGCCAGGATGAAGATGTTACTCATGGTAAATGAATTTAGTTCTGCCGAGTCATTGCGGACAGTCTGTTCATGCAGCATTAAGTTCATGAGATCTTCCTGATGCATTAGCAACTGAGGCAGGCCCGTTAAAAACTCCAGACTGCTTGCACAAATCACAAAAGTCAATCAAATTCTGCGGCTTTTGTCACACAAAACACACATGCTTTAAAATGACAAACCATCAAAGCTGCTCACTTTCACTGATGCCACCTGTTTCTAATAACATGAGTATGATGCTTAACCAGTTGTCTGGTATTGGATGAGTAGCTCTTGTGTCTGTGCAGTAAATACTGTATGTAGCTGGAGCCAGCAGCAGGTTAGCTTAGCTTAGCATAAAGACTGGAAACAGGGGGAAACAGCTAGCCTGACTCTGTCCAAGGGCAACAAAAGAAATCCACCTACCAGTACCTCAAAGGTTCACTAATTCAGATGTTATATCTGCTGTGTTTAATCTGTGCTGTATACAGTTGCTTACAGGTATAATTAATGGTCCTCACTCTCTGGTACAGTCTTAAAGTGAATCACACTGTAACTGAATGAAGTCGGCAGACATTGGGTACAGATCATTGGTCAAGGCATGGAGTTGATTTAGGACTTCAATCATGTTGTCATCTATAGAGACACCAAACAAGCATTTAAAAGATTTTTTTTTCTGGTACTTGACTCACTGCTCTTGTCCTTTTCAGCCAACCTGCGTGAATCACTTTGCTGCAGTCACAGCACATTTCTCTGCAGTGATTAAGCAATACGCCATGACGGGACTGTAGTTCAGTGAGATTTAAGAAGAGGTAAGAGGTGCCTTTGGGCATGCTGCCGAGCTTAATTCTTTATGGCTTTTATAAAACTGTTAACTCTCCATGGTAATAAAAAGAACATAAATGTTACAAATATATTTTGTATTTAATCAATAATCAAATAAAGCAAACTATTAAATCCTAATGATGCGCCTATCTGTGTAGTTTTAGTAACGATACAAGTAGAACATTACATTTTAAACTGCTTTGAGAAATTTAACAGAAATTAATTTCAACATGATAAAGAACTGAATACTGATATCATTAAAGGGGCACTCCAGCAATTTTACTGTTGCACTTCATAAAGTTGGGGGACTCAAAAGAAAAAAAAATTCCCATAAAATCTACCTGTCCCCCCTCAAGTCTGTAACACAAGTTTTCTGTTACGAGTAACACTTTCAAGATAATACAATTAAAAAGCTTTACTTTCCCTATTCAGTGGGCCTCAAGCCCAGAGAGCTTTTGTTAAAAGTGCACCATCATGTCAGGACCCACAGGGACACTAAACAAACTTACCTCCACCCAGTTGGTGAGCCAGTAGCATTCAGGGTCTGTGCTCTCCACTGTGAACAAAACATTGCCTCTGGGAATGACGCTCCCCTCTGGCACCGCCTTAATTTCAATAGGCAGGTGTCCATTGTATTTCTGCAAACACAAAGACACACAAACGTCCCACTTAGAATCAGTTTTCTGATGAATGATGAATGAAAATGAACTGAATGGACGGTTGCAGCTTCTTCTGTGTGGCTTGTGTTGTACACCACTGAGATGACCTGCAAGAGAAATACACATACAGAATTCCTGTATGCTTTCTTAACGTTTCATGCCTGGTCTTGAGCAAACTCAAAAGTTTGGGTTGGATTACCAACTAAAGAAATCACAGTCCAAACCTCAGTGATGTGAATAAATATGTTGTGAAGTTTTATTAACACTTCTTCTCACATGAGAAAACATGTCAGTACAGAGTGCCGTGCTCTCTCCAAGGTGCTGAAACTGAACAGTTACCTCTCATCAATCAGAAACCTTAAACTGTTCCTGATTAATTGCTAGTTGTTGAATCTGACTTGTAACTGAAGGATTTAATTAGATGACCCCATATTTCCTCTTATAGAAAACGACAGCACGTAGTATTTAATCATTTCCAATTTTTCTTCAATTACTTCAAACTCAAATCTTGCAACAAATTCACTCCACAAAGTAATGAGGTTGCAAGCCTGCTTTATGTGCAATATGTGTGTTTATCAGGAGAACAATGTGTGTTGTTAGTGTGTGTCTCAGACAGACCTTGAGTCACTCTGATAATAGAGGCATCACCTTCAAAATGTTTCATGTATAAACATAAAGTGGTGTCTGTGTTTACATATATGCGTACTTAGTTTCCACTTGCAGCATTTTCCTCAATGAAGCATTCCTTGAAAATATTCCTTGCTGCTTTTCTGGGAATGTGCTAAAAATAAGCACAGACATCTACAAAGTAATTTGTTTTTCCGGGCACTTTCAGTTGTCTCTTACCTCCAAAATGTAAGTCCATCCCTTCACATTAAAAACATCATCTTGGAAGTGTTCTCTGTATACCTCCTTTGCCTCCTGGATCTTCTCTGGAGTCACTACCTTTCCTGTAAAGGAGGAAGGAGGAGGAGGGGGAGAGGGGTGAGAGGGAGGAGTTGGGGAGTGGAGGGAGGAAGGAATAGAGAGAAAAAAAATTTGAGAAGGATGTGAAGGTACAGGCTGAAATTTTTGGAGAAACACACATTGACAAACAGAAGGCACTGGAATGCTACATTACTGTCCGCTGTTGTAATTCAATTAGAAGCATCCCGTGCTGACAAGGCGTCTTTGTCCTCACACTCACACACACACACACACACACAGAGAAGCCAGCTCCTTGTTCATTTCATGTTTGGGTGTTTCATTTCAAGGCCGTAGAAACGGTTACCCAAAACAAACAAAAAACAGGAAAAAATTCATATAAAGGCGAGAGGAAGTCTTGAGTTATATCAGCCTTTTGATTTTAGTGAAATACTTTAAGATTTTTGGGAATGTTCATAGAAAATGATTTTAAAAATGGTCTCCTTTAATATGAGAATACATGGTTAAAACTCCAAATAGTAACGTCTCCTTTCATCTCAGACAGACCGGTTTGGGATAATAGATGCTTTCACTGGAGTTATACTGCACCACTTCACCCTCCCGACAAAAGTAGAATTACGACAACTGGACTCCACTTTATGACTTAAGTGCACTCATGATGTGTGCTTTGGTTTCATAAGTTCCAGGATCAAGGATGCATCTCTAATAGCTGGCCTGATCATTCTGCTCAGAGGGACGCTCTTGCGCAGACAGCTGGCCTTTCTCCCTCATACGGTGAAAGAGCAGCTGTGCTTTTGTCTTCGCCCTCTCTGTTATCCCTGGCTCTCTGTCTGCCTGCCGCACCTCTGCTACCGCACCATGAAATCCTCTTAAGAGAGACAGGAGGGAGATGAATTCTTTCTTTCTTTCACCTCTTTTTCTATACGTCTCTCTTGCGCTCTCTCTCATACTGCCATTGGGTTCACACTAAATAACTTAAACAGCTATCTTTACAAACTTTGAGATTAACTAGGGCACAGAATATATTGTATGCGTTACACTTGTGTCTCATTTCAACTTTTCCCTCTCCTGACTAACTTTTCTTCTTCTTAGAAGGCTTTGCTGGCTTTGTGTTTTGCTCTGTGCGGTTTAATCTATCTGAAGCACAACGTAATCTTGTGGGTTAAGGGAATGTTACTGCGGGCCACAATAGCAAGCACCTGCCCTGCTGAAGTGTCCTTGAGCAATGCGCTGAATCTTGAGCAGCTACAGACACGTTTGTTCTGCGGCTGACCCTGTACTCTACCCTCACCCAGGAAGGGAGACAGCTAAAAAGATTAATGTTATCCCACAGGGTGCAATTAAGGATCATAGAGCTTGCAGTGTTGACTTTTCTTACCTCCAAATAGTTAGTACCTACTTTTTACAGTTTAAAATATTTTGATATACAGCCTAAACTGGATAACAGTAGAACAGAGGTTGCACTGTGCAGCTCTCACAGTAGGGGAGAGTGAAAACATTACACGCATAGTTGACTTCAATAAATGAAAAAGAAAGGCAACATCTGTGTTACGTAATCCAAGTATGGGAATGTTACTCTTATTTTTTTTGGTAAATTGACTGAAAACACATTTTTATTTACACAAACTGCTGTAGCAGAGGTGGTACAAAGTCATACAGCCTGGTATGAGCCAGTAGCCACTGAGAAGCTCGTACTGTTTTGGAGGTCGGAGCTTCAGTGTCACTCAGTCAAAGGCACGTCCATTCAAACGACTACAGGAGCATTTAATACAATCTGACTCGAGACTTACCTTTTAGGTATTTATGGAGGATGTACTGTAGGCCGTAGAAGACAGTTTTGTCATATTTGACTTTTCTGCTTTTGCTGGGATCGGTCCTCTTCTCACGACATTCGAAGTAGGAGTACACTTTACTCGTGTTGGGGGGGTATTGTTTGTAATGTGTTACCTGCAGAAAACAGACAGAAAGGAACATTAGCTGAATTGAGCTGGGTTAATAATCAAATAACACATTAAAACTGACAGCAATTTCACACAATTCCCAGACACACAGATATCAGGTGTGATGTTTGAAGAGTCACAAGATATATCAACAGACCTTGTTTTAAACAGCTAAACCTCAAACTTACTGAGCTAAGTGGAAAAAGGGGACTGTTGATTTCTATGCCTCCCAACCCTAAAATAAGCAACCACAATACTCAAGACTGTGAGAAAATTCATAATCACTATCTGTTTGCTCTTACTGAACCGCTGCCAAATCAGTTATTAAAAGGAAATGAGCTCTCCATGTCCACAAGCAAGGAGACTTAAAAATGCATGATTCCTTAATGAGGTTAATATACACCAAACGATGCGAGTACATCACTCTTGTTGAGCCCTTCTCCGCCTCACACCACACACATGCACGTGTTCAAAATTAGGTCTATTTCCTGAACAGGGGTTCTTGCAAATACACAATTACTCACGCTATATGTGGGCTTTTTTGGAGTAATCTGGGTCTTGTGATATCCTGGCTTTGCTAAACAGGAGCAACTTGACCTGCTATGTAGTTGACGTTTCATAATGTATAAGTGTAACATACTGGATGCTGCCAGCTTTCTGGGGGAAATGATGAAATCCCACTGATAAATGTTGAAACACCTTTCTATTGCAAAGCAAGCCTTCCTTTCAGATTGCTGGCTAACATGTCGAACTGAGCAAAATTTAGCCAACACAAAGTCTGAGTTATTCAGGGTCACAACCTAAAAGTTTAAGGAGCACTGCCATCATGGTATTTTATCTACAATTACAGCAAACATTCCACTTCAACAAAAGACCCAGCACTCAGTTCTGTGTGTGACATTTTACGTCCATTGAAATAAATCAAATACCACTGTGCTAAAATGTCACAATCGGGGTGAGACGTGCCAAGCTTTTTCCCCCACAGATGCACGTTACGTTATCCATTATTCTACCACTCCATTATAATTCAGAGAATACAAGCTTCAGTGTTGCATGTGTGTCTAGTGATCATCTAATCTACTGCTGTCAGCTGACGGACACCAGAAGCATTGATAGTTCAAATCAAGACTGTGCAATGAGGGAAACACATTGAAAGCATGTCCAGGCATGTTTCTCTCTCTCTCTCTCTCACACACACACACACACACACACAGAAAGAATAAACTGTTTCAAAGAAGGGAAAGGTTAAAGTGGCTGTAGTCATCCGGCTGTCAATTAAATCCTGAATGACTCAAGGAATTTCTGCTGGGTACACTGGGACATATGAGGATGTAGACCTCATCCCTGTGTTGGCTCTTGCTCAAGTCATTAAACGCATCTATCATAACTTGAGTAGGGTGAAGAGATGAAGCAGCATTTGACCCCGTCTTCTCAATATCTGCGCCCAATGTAATCAACTTATTTACACACGTTCAATCTGACCTATCTGTGAAATCAGCTAACTTCAACGGTAAAGTGCTACAAGTTGCGTCAGATAACTTCAGGAAATACTATTGTGAGCCGGAAATGGTGTTGATCAATTATAGGGAAAAAAAATGAAGTAACAGTTCCCTCAGGGGTAAAGGATGACATTTTATTTCCAATTTCACAGGGCTCATCTCTCATTTGACAACAACCTTTGCAAATGATTTGTCACCACAGTAAATACATAAAGGTTACCGTGGAATAACGGGTATAATTACGTGTGAAAATCACCTAAAGGCTAGATCATAAGCTAGATAAACAAGCATTATTTATGGATGGAGAAAACTAAATGGAGAAGAGGGGAGAAGATAGGAGATAAATGTCAATGACCTACTCAGTTTCTTTGACCCCATCTCTGTCCTTTCCTCTGAGCTTTCGAAGGACTCAAAATAGAGGCAAGATACACAACATGACACTAGGCCGGACCACGTGTGTGTGTGTGTGCACACATTTGCTGGCAGACGTGACGACGAATACACACAAACACAGTTTTAAATTCGCAAAACAAGTATCAGGTTCGTACACACTAACTGAACTCCTTCATTCATGATTACAAGGTTAACCATTAATATTATAAAGACGCCATTCAGTTAATAGCACAGAACGCTTCATAGTTAAACTTAATTATATGGTTTTATTAAAAGGAGATTGGCTTCTTTTTCAGTGTATTCATACTTTCTTCACCCTTCCTCTATAAGACTGTGACCTGTCTCTCTTTTTTGATGATCCCACACACACACACACACACAGTAGTCAAATTGCCATCTAAATACAGCTCAAATTCTGGCAAAATCCACACATCATATGCAAAGGACTGATTAATACCATTTACATATACTACCGCTATGCAAATATTAGAAGTTGTGGGCATTTTTCCACCTCAGGCCTTTTTTTTCTTCTTCCAGTGCACAGCCTTTATAAGAATTATCATCTGAAATCAACTCACTGTTTTCATTTATAATACCCAGCTTCACCAAAAGCAGACAAAGGTAGCGAGTGAACATAGTGGTGCATTTATCTGCTACGGAGCCAGATATTTCCCTCGGGATTTGGTGGAGACCAATATGGAGTTAAAAAGGAGGCTGAATAATGGGTTTGTATTCATCAGGTGACAAGACACTTGACTCTTCATGAATCCTAATGCCGCTCAATGTCTGCTGGATGATCATTTTTGATAGTTTTACATGAGAAACACAATCAGTGACATCTTTAATGTTTGATCTGACTGAAGCTGACTCTACAGATTAATGTTCAGTTCAGTCTCTGCTCTGATCTGATTTGTATAATACTGAGGGTTTTTTCCACTGAAATATAACACCTACTTCCTCCTTTTGTCTGTACTCAAACACTGATCGCAGTGAGATAAAGAATTGGAGAATGCAGCAAGATGACTCAAAATACTCTCATACAAGCACAAATTTGCTGTGTGTGTATATTTCAGCACGTTATGTATATGAATACATTTGTAGCACTGAGACGGTCATTATAAAACACCTTGTAAGTTATGCCATAGTTAGCCTGTCAAGACTTTCAGCTATGTGTCAAAGCACGAGCTGCAGACTGTGGGGGAAGCCACTGCTATCAACAAAATGTGCATAATACTATGTCACTATTCACAGAAGTTGATCAGATGCAGATTACAGATGTCTAGTTTTGAAAGACAAGCCAAACCTGACCACCAGAAACACATATCCAGGTGCTCCTTCTCTTTTCAAATAGCATAACATTTGAGGTATGTAGCAGCTGTTAGCGTAGCATTATAATACCTAACAGGACCATCCCATTACCTAAATGCCACCTTCACCATAATTATTCTGCACCGTGCCCCCCCCCCCCCCCCCCCTAAACAAACTTACAGACGCCTACCTTCTCACTCACTGTAATTCTCTTTGGGGGTCAGAAGATGTCATTTTATGTGAATGTGGTCATACAGTGACAGACTTGTGTTGTGGCATTGCTTCAAAATGTATGATTACAATGACATGCTGTACATCTCAAGCCTGTAGTGTGCTTAAACCTGACAGACTCCTCAAACCAACAATAAACCCGTGCATGTGTGTGTGTGTGTGTCTTTCCAGACAATAGGCAAGCTTGGCTTTGGGGCTGAGCTTCTCTTTTCAATCCCAACAGACGAAACACAAAGCATTCAGGTGCAGCTTGTTTTTATATCCTGTGAACAAAGTGTATGCCTCTGGTTGGTCTGCAAGTCAATCAATGCCCCCCCCCCCCCGTTTCTCTTTTAACACACAAGACATGGACAACAAAAGGTTATAGCACAGTCATGCACGGACAAGATAAACACAACAGCGCACACCTAAATACAAACACAAATGTTGGATATTTCTGAATCTAATTGGTACAGTAATGCTCAGTTCACCTTTTGTGTAACTCGACTGGCTGCTTAAAGAGACAATAACAGTAACTTTAGCTTGGTGTGGCAACAGCGGCTCACCTCATCTGGCAAGGACATAACATGAAATCGGATCAGTGTCCGCTCATATGTTTTCTCTTTACCCTCTTTTAGCTGACCTTTGCCGTTTCTCACGAGCCTTTAACTATCTGGACTTGAGAGGAAACGCACTCAGCAATGTTCTGCTTCACATTGGACACACTGACACAAGGTAGCGACTGAGAGCAAACACCACCTTCTTCCATTTGCCACTGAGCAGCTCTCAATGGGAGAAGTGGTCCTGATATACATACATATGTATATATATATGTATATATATAGATATCAGAGAAGAAGTAGAGGGCAAAGTAGAGGGCAAATATATATATATACACACACACATATATACACACACATTTGCCCTCTACTTCTTCTCTGATATCTTTACAGAGTCTCCTTTTATACAACAATAATAGGATTATGTGTACATTATTCAAATCTTTGCAATAACAAGGTGAGAAAAAGTGGTTTAGTAGCTGAATCTTAAAAAAAAAAAAGTTCATTCATTTTGCTGCTTGGATATCATGTTTAAATTGTAGCTGCAGGTATAGTATATAACATTAATTACAATATAGCTGCTTTAATATTGAAAGTAATTTTAACTTTAAAGTAGCCACAGGAATTGTTAAGTGATCACACATGGATAGATTTGACACTTGATTCCTTAGGGTTAGAGGTTATTCTGCATCTATATTTTCTAAATTTTAAGTTTAGTATTTTCTTCTTTAGGCTACGATGGTATGACACAATAATTTAAACCACCAAACTGACAAACAAGGTTATAAAAAAGGAAGCAATATCACAAGTGTTATAAAAAAAAATAAGTTAACCACTCCCTTCACAAACAGTCGATGTGAACACAGTATGGACTGTTAAGGATCAATACTGTGTGCAGGACTTTAAGTGTTTAAATAAGACATACGGACAATCTTTATGAATTATCCTTAAACTCTCTCTTAGAGTTTAGGGATACTAGAAAGATTAATATAGATTAGATTAGAACTAACATAATAAATGAAACCAAAACTAATTGAAATGTAGTCAAACCTGTATCCTGGAGCAAACACCCAATGTACAAATCGAAACGAAAACTTATATGTATAAAAATTATCTACGCAAATCAGAACTATGACAATCTCAAACTACCTGCACCCTGTAAGGAGAGTTTGGGACAAAGTTATGACAGTTTTCTTGTGAGTAGCTACATTACAAGTCAGTTCAATACCTCATGACTGCAACCTTATAAAAGCTGTAGTATTACTTATGTACATATGCAATATATCTGTGTGAAAATATCATAGTAACTATTAAAATAATTATGACAACACATCTCATTACCTCAATAATTATTTAGACCTGATATTGAGTCAATATTAATAACAGTAGTTAATAATGGGCTTTTATAAAAAACTAATTTATCTTCACAATACAAAAATGTTATGTTGTGCACAGGATTATTTCCAGTAAGTTTCTATGACCATTAAGCTTATAATAGAGTCAAAATGTTAATGTTTTATATCAGTTATCATTATTCCAGACACAGTGTATGTATACTGATGTGCCAAGTTAGAGAAGCCAAACATGTAAGATTAATCTGTTACTTATTCACACTACTGCGTTTATCTTGTTACATTGGACAACATTTTAAAGTCTCCCTCCAATTAAAAATTACTTTTTCTTCTTGTTTCTGTTGAATGTACAGAGTTTGACAATCGAAGGCTGTTTTCACATTTTTCACACCACTGAAAGTGGAACGTTTCTCAGTGTTCATTGAAAATCTGATTTTATGGGACGGGCCTATGACTATGATTTGTGACATCACAGCTCGTTTGGAAGCAGATCCTGGACCAATATACAACTTTTACAAGCGTGATGTGGAAATTTGAAGCCTCCATTGCACACAGACTGGACTTTACACTGAAGTAGGTGACATCATGTGTCCAGCAGTAAAATCTGTGAAATTAAATATTTGTTTATTCAAAAATTCTGGGTTTTTAAGGGTGGAGAGAAAGCGTAGTTGAAGATAACTGAGCTTTCTTGTGGAAAAACCATATCAGACACAAATGATTACTCAAAGCATATTATTTTCTAACATCTAACAACATGTCTGGAGGGGATTTCATAGTTCAGAGTACATTCAGATCTCTGTCTGAATCTTTTAGTTGTAATCCTTGTCATTTGCATTTTCTCTTTCAACTCAACTTTTATGGTATCCCCCTCCCCCTTTTATCTCCATATTTGCTTCCTTTCTGTCCCATCATCACCATCACTGACCGCTGTCACATGACTGCTGTACTTGGCAACCGTCCCAGCAACCACTTGCTACGTGCCGTAATACATTCCTGCAAATACATTTGTAGTTTTGTGTGTTTACATCCTCAATGAGAAGTCCGTCTGAGAGATACCTTATATTTATATTAACACCACTGCTTGAGAGTCGGTATTTAACTTTTAAATGTCGTTTAAACGAGTCAAATCAATGTAAGAATTTGTACCAGATAACCTAGCTGTGTCACAGAAGGTCAGCAATCGGGGCTGCTTTTAACTTTCGGTTTTGATTTCTCGGAAGTGATACATTTCTTCACCTATCGTTACAGGATGAGACTTTGCCCATGTGCAGTTCACCGGACTACCCACAGAGCACTTGCTAGCTAGTGGCTAATAATAGCTTCTTCTTTTTTTAATATCAATCCCCTGTGTCTGTGAGCTAGCACGCTAGCTAATTCAGCTAGTGTTGCCTAGCGAAGCCGGTGGGAAACTGGCTCCGTAATAATGAGTCGTGCTGCTTCTAAGTTAGCCAGCTCAAAGAGGGATGCTTTCTTTTTAAATTTGGCCTCTCCTCCTCTTCCTGGAGCCCATTAAGGCCTGCTGGGAACCGACGGAGACCGGCCACAGAGAGCAGTGTGATGGCCTTGGGACTGATGATGAAACCACCTTGACTTTATCAATTTTCATCCATCAGCCGCTCCCCTCAACCCAGCCAGCCTCCCACCCGCCGTCGGAAGCCGCCATTCGCACGGTACCTTGTATGAATCCGTCGCTAGCAATATGTTGAAGTCCGGGTCTCTGTGCTCCATCTTTCCCCCTTGGTTGTGAGTCAGTCGCAGCTGTCAGTGTGTTGTGTTGCGCGCCGTGCTGCCGGGGACTCCAGCCTGGTAGTGGAGCTGAGGGGGAAGGACGAGCATAGGGGGCCGGGCGGGGGAAGGGGCGGGTTGGACCGTCGTCATCAAAATTCCGGTGTCCTTCGGCAACATTCGGCTTGACTCGGCAACGTTATGGCGTGTGCCTATTTTTCTTTCCTAGGACGGCCAAGTCATTATCTCTGATTGGCCAGTGCTCGTTGCTTTCGTATGTAGGGTTGGTTAAATTGAGGTACGAGGAGTGAGATTGGTTAGTGGCAGGGTAAGAATATCAGGGTAAACCTGTCAGAGGCAGAGTAGGACGGAAGATAACTTTGCCATCCTAGGACAAATTAAATTATCGCATAACGTAAGCATAGCCTGAAAGCCTACCAGCCAATCAGAAACACCGGTTTAACCAAAGATTGTATATAATAAGCAGGATGAATCACTCAACAATGAATCATAATCTGTTTATAGCTAAGAATGGAAACAATTGTCTTTCACAAACGCAACATATAATAATAATAATAATAATGATAATAATAATAATAATAGCAATAATAATAACAGTAATAATAACAACAATAATAATAATAATAATAATAATAATAATCATAATAATAAATTGGTAGAAAAAAATTTAATGAAAAATGTAATATGTAAAATGTAATGTAATTGATTGTACAAAAGGAAATATGGAGATGGTGGTGCTAATAAACAAAGATTTTAGGTCTTATTTGGTGTTAAAAGAAAACAGCAACAGCATCTTTAAATATGTATAACCATGGTTCTTAATTTGTAGTCACAGATGTGATGTGACACAGTTCAATGCCACCAAATGATAAAGAAACTCCTCCACCATCCTGCCACTCCACTGCGTTGACAACTTCCCCAGCAACAAACCACAGGATGTAAATAGAGGCCCAATAACATCACCCACTGTCATCAACAACACTGGAGCCTCTCGGCGTTGTGTCTTCAGCCCCTTCCTTTACAGTCTACACAGACACCTGCATAGGCCCTTTACCCGACACCACATCATACAAATACTCTTAACTTAACTACTTCTTTTCTCATTTCACACAATGGTGCACCAACGAATTCCTCCAACTGAATGCGGACTGAACAAAAGAACTAACCATTAACACATCAAACACACCCGCACTGGACTGAACCCCACCTCCATCTACAACAAGACAGTAGAGCAATTCAACAACTTCAAACATCTTGGATTCACTTGACACAATAAACTCATCTTTGATCAACCCATCACTGTTTAAGAGACTACACATAATCTGCAAACTCGGAGCACCTTGTGTTGTTGCTTTACAACAGCATAATCCAACCGATCCGACTGTACTGTTCCTCCTGTTTCATTACCATCGTAATTATGGACAACAAAAACAAACTTTCCAGGATCACACATGCTACCTTCAAAAATCCCCCACTCCCTTACACCCAATCTCTCAGACATGAACAACAGGGATGTCTTTTGTCCCATCTGCCACAGAAGCAACTGCCTTGTTGACACAGTTCTATAAATCACGAATCATCTCAGTGTGTGTTCAAGTACTTGAATTGTGTTGGGATACAGGTAGGTTAATGAATGTTACATGTTTATATATATATCATTATGTTTTCTGTGTTACTATCTGTATGTTTCCGTGTAGAATATGAACAGAGTGTGAGAACAAATTTCCCATGGGACAATAAACTATCAATCTAACTATCTAATTAATGTCCAGTTTGTAGTATTGAGGGGAAGTACAGTTTGAGTGGGAGCTCTTTGCTTTAATATCCTCTCAGAAGTGATTCATAGTGAACCATTTCTTTATATGCAGCTACCAGGCTCAACAGATGGGGGCAGTGTGGGTCATTAAATGCTGTATGGCACATGAGAGACTCATTGGTGGTGTATATGCCTGTCAGCATGCATATATTAACAGTGTCTTGTTATTTAATAACTTTACAGCAGGCATTGATGGAACATGGTCTGTGTGTCATCTAAAATTCATGCTATGCATGTAATTAATGTGGTCACCAAAGTCCTTGTACCAATGGCAAAAAGAAGGTTTCTCCACCTTAACAGATGCAAAATATCTAACAAGAGGAGGTTGAGAAAAGGGGGCGCTCAGCCTGCACATCCTCAAATAGTCCTGAGAAGAGGTCTAATCAGGCCAAATAAGTAAAAACAGCGTGTGTAGGAGCTTAAAGGCATTTAAAGCTGAGACAAAAATTCCAATAGGTATTAAACGGTTAGTTGTCAGTGGTATCAGAAAAAATGTATTTCTGTAAGATTCCATAATTGATCAATATGCCAAAAGACTGCAATGATAGTAAAGATGTCACTAATAGTAGTTATTAATAATAAATAAACTGTGCTCTCCCATTTTTCTAATGGAATATCTTAAGATAACTTATAATAATGTAAATATGTCCCCTGGTTATTTACTGAATTTGGGATGCTGCATGAAGTTGTGTGTATACTGTGATATCTATGTTGTTTCATGACAAAATGTTGCTGTTGGAGCTCAACAGATACATATAGAAATCTGAGTTGATCTAAATAATATTGCATACAGTATTACTGCAGTAAAAATGAGCAAAGCGGAAGAAGCCCTCGTGGCCAGTTGTTTCCTGGAGAGAACACAAGTGTCGTGACATGCACAATTTTTAATGAGCTCTGTCTGGAAGGAAACTGATACGGCAATATGACATTCAACAGCATCAAATTTAGAAGCAAAAAACATTGTGAGGTTTCAGTGCTCTTGGTTATCTTCACAAGATTGATTGAGATTAATTTCTCTGGGCTTTGTCCCAGAATTTGGATATCTTTTCTTGAACTTCCTTCTTTTGATACAGTACGTCTAAATATAGTGACGCACAGTCATTTCATCACAACCAAGAGAGCTCTCTCCATTTTTTTTCGTATTGAAAACAATGAAGCAGTATGGACACTTCTATTGTATTTCTATTGTCAGTGGTATGTTGGCTAGGGTTGTTCCTTTCTTTTCTCCTTTTCCTGCTTTTAAGATGGCGGTTGATGTGTTTGAGCAATTCCTAATGTCACTGGATTACGGCACCAATAAAACAAACTCTGCTTGCTACTAAACCTATACAATGTATTTGTGGGTTTTCTTAGTCTTCTAAATGCACTATAGGGCTGCAGTTAATATACTTTTTTAATATATTAAACTTTAAATGGTGTTCTCAATTATTGGTCAATGGTTTAGTCTATTGAAAGACTAGAGTGAGAAGGTGAAAAAGCAGCAAAATCTCACACTGGAGAAATTCAAACCAGAAATCATTATAATGAAAAATGGACTATATGAACTATGAATCAATGCTCAGGGGGACGGTTCTTTGAGCTCACCTTGTGTACCTTTGAGCATGATTTGTGACTTCCATGTAATTTGGAAACCAATCATGGTCCAATAGGAAATTTATACAAGTGTGATGAAGAAACTTGAAGCCTCCAGTGCACATACACTGAGAACTGACTTTTCAGTAAAGAAGGAGACATATTGTGTCCAGCAGTTCAACTTTTGAAAGAAAAATATTTACATATTCATAGATTCTGGAGTTTTTAATGAGTGAGAAGCAGCAGATGTCATTTAAGAAGATAATTGAACTTTTTTGGGGGAAGAACTATTACACACATTATTATTCCAATGAGAGTATTTTTACATATCTTAAAACATGACTGGAGGGGATCTTTAAACTTTTCCCCATACACTTAAAAAGTTTAAACTAACAATATATGGGTTTTCAATTCAACACATTTAGCAACAGCTGATAGTTATCTACCCTATACAAAAAAATGGGAGCTAGTGTGTGATATATGAACTATGACACATCATTGTAAAGTGCCTGTTTGAGTCTGGATGTTGCACTCCTTCAGCGGGAGGGTGAGACATTCCAACCCGCTGGAGTGATCCTCTCTTCGACCTGTAGCAGCGAATCTGTCCGCTGTGAAATCCCGAAGTAGGGAGGAGCTACAGTACAATCACTGCTGGACAACGTGACATTTCCGCATGTCAATAAAGGTAATTGTGAAGTCTAGAGGAGGATGTTTAACGTGGATAATGGTTTCATTTTTACAAGCGCCCAAAGTTAACATGTAAAACTTTTGGGTCACATGATGCCAAGCCTGAAGACACAAACTGCAAGGTGCTGCCTCTTCTCAAGGAAACAACAAAGTTTAACAACAATATAGCGACTTCGTGCTCAGACTACAAAGGTACAGACTGTGCTGTAAATTACACATGTTGAAGTTAAAGCCGAAGTTTGACCTGCACAGAGATGTGGAGTGTGATATCCTCAAAAAGGAGGCGTCGGTCTGCAGGGTGAAAGGTGAGGCGTTCACGGTCCGCAGCATTTTTTCAGTGTTTCTTACTGCTAACTTCTAGCACTGAGTAGCTCTCACCAAATATACTGTAGCTTACCCTGCTAGCTAACATTAACATGTTCTACCCCTTTTGTTATTGCATTTATGTG
The DNA here is from genome assembly GCF_027409825.1 of Scomber japonicus. Classification (NCBI taxonomy): domain Eukaryota; kingdom Metazoa; phylum Chordata; class Actinopteri; order Scombriformes; family Scombridae; genus Scomber; species Scomber japonicus. Next base: position 12,570,306 of record NC_070600.1, on the reverse strand, counting down.
CATTATACATGTGTGAAATTGCATACAAATCCGTTAAAACTGATTTTCTTCTGCTAGTAAGTGAGAAAATCCTGAATTCCTACAGTAAGTGATATGAAGGTGTTTACATATTGATCACCAGTTGGCACTATTAACTTTTCACCTTTCTTGTCTAAATATTGTTGCCGTTTAAAGAAAGCAATTAACTTCACACTAGTGTCCTAAAGATAGATTGGAATAAAGGAGAGAAAACTAACTTGAACTAGACATAGTTTACAATACACTAAACACTTGCCATTTTACCTGATATTGGGTATTGGTGACTGACAGTGTAACAATTCAGTCAATTTACATCTCTGTGTCTATTTTTTATATTTTATGAGTGAGTGTACACAGTAATTACACACGTATCAGATCTGTACCTGGATACACAAAGCCCAGGTATTCCAGGTATACTGAAAAAGTCAGATCAGTGCATCTTATAATTTTTACCATAAACTGCGACTGAGTAGCCTATGCATAAATTCAATGAGAATGTGTTGAAAGTGCTGCTGATGTGGCTCTATGATATATCAGACATCATTATGTGTTAAATCGTAAAGCCGCTTCTTGTGTGGGCATTTGAAACACACTCATTTAGCATCACACTGGGTATGTTCACCATGAGTAAAAAAACCCTAAACCATTTGTGTTGTTTAGTTGTAATAAACTGAATGGGTTTATAATAATGACGCTATATCTGCAGAATACTCTGGAGCAGTGGACATTCGTATCCTGAACATTGAGAAAGATGGGGGCGTTCTTTATTCCTGGAAGGTAAATCCATAATAAATGCACCGTATGTCAATTTGTCATTCAAGCTCACACATAGTTAATCATCCAATTTGTGATTTCAACATTATAATCTACCTTGAGTTGGCATATGCTCAGTATAACTTGACATTGTGAGAAATGCATATAGTGTATTCTATTACTCTATGCTATTCTGCTGCTTATTTCAGACCTTTGAGGAAAGTGTAGTGTCAGAAATTCAGTATTCCCAGATGCCACTGATATGTCTGAACCATTCATCATCAAATGGACACCATCAAAACAGAAAAATCTATATTCTTTTATACACATATCTCTGTAATTCTGTTTGACATTATTTGCTATTTTTAGAAGCCTTTGTATCTTTACTAGAATGTGAAATAGAGTTCTGTGTGTTGAACCGTGCCTCTCTGCACAGCATACATTTTTAATGATAGACCCACCAAAAAGTCTGTGGGCTTCGGAGGTTAAAGACGGCGTGCAACCTGCAGAGAGAATATTATCTCTTTTTTTTCTTAGTGCAGGGTTCGCAGTCTTTTGCATGTCTGGCTGTGCCTTGGGTTTCTCAAAAATGTGGTAAATCACTGGTTTGAAGTGAGGCAGGTCAAGTAAGGATAATCGTAAAGGTCAGCCAGGTTAATGAAGAGGTCAAGCATGACGTTCCACACATATCACTAGTAGTCTACTAGATTGACAGATAAGGATTATCCATCTCTGTAGTTTGATTTAATGACCTTCCTAGTGGACTCTATTCTAACAGGGAGCTACAGGAACCACCAGAATTGGGAAATTTGACAGGAACACCAAGCAGAACAAGGTATTGTGTCTGTAACCTTCCTTTCAATGCTGTAGATTCTGCTTTGTGTGTGTGTGTGTGCGTGTGCATGCGTGTGCACGTATGCTGGCGTTAATGCATGGCTTTACCTCTGCACACCCGTCCCTGTGTGACCGTGAGTGTTCTCTCCAACAGCTCCTGTACACATTTGACGAGCAGGTGTGTGTCAGCAGCTGTTCCCTGAACAAGGAGGAGACACTGTTAGGTGAGCCTCTGTAATGCACAGATACTGAATTACCTGCCACAGACATTGTCACAGTAACAATACTGTGTCCCTGACCCAAATTGAGGCAATTAAGTGAGACTCAGATATGAATTGAGAACATTTTCATGTGACTAGCAAGCAGTTCATTGTAATCACAGTTAAACAAACACTGATTGAATGTCACAAGTTAAGTGTCAGAGGAAGTAAATACAAATGACACCTTGCCTTTGCTTTTTCTTCTTCCTCTTAGCTGTCAGCTTGGCCCAAAATACCAGAGGAGAGGCGCGCCTTAGACCAAGTAACATACATTTACACATGCTCTCTTTCTCCCTGTTTCATTTAGAGACCATGACATTGTTTCAGATACAAGTGTTTCTTTTTTTAAAAATCTTTCTGGTTCCTCATTTCTTCTTTCAACCCCACCTGTCTTTGCAGTATCCAAGTGTCTAACCCTGCTGATTGAGATTTATCCCATCAATAACACTAAAGTCCTCAAGGCTGTGGACTGCAGGGTCAAAGTACAGGTAAAGTGGGTTTTCTTGGCCACTTTCATGCAGGTTTTTACTGCGACAGATGAGCTGACTTTGCAATTATGGAGCATCTGAGCTTACGGTTTGTTTATTGTATAAGCTTACTGAAAGTGCACTAGTCACAGTGGCAATGACAGAAGTACTATTTACTGTTTGTTGCTAGCCATATTGCCAAACCACAAATGGAAAGACCTGCCAAGATTGTGTGATCACTGTGTTAAAATGTAAAAATCAGCAAATTGGTTTCTCCATCTGGTTACTGTTTCTGTTTTCTGTTCTCGGTCTACTGTTTTACTGGTTTCTCTGTGCAGTTCATTCATTCAGAACCTGACAGGAGGTCAGTGCTGGAGAGTCACCTGCTGCTGCTGACTGAAGACGGATGTAAGTCTGTGTGTTGTTGTGTTTATCGGTCAAGCCATCTTTCTTTAATCTGTTATAAAGCAACACATTTTCACATTTGTAGAGGACAAAACAGCATTCCTCCATCCTTTTTGTGTTTGTTTCTTACTCATTTTCAACTGCTATAGTCAGATTTACTATAGTTACAGTTATGCATTGTTATCTTTGATGTACTGTAGTTACAGTTATGCATTGTTATCCTTATGTGCATTACAGATGTAGACCTGTACCATGTTCTGCTGACCAGACAGGAAGGTTATAGAGTGGTAAGCTGGAATCTACATTCACCACATTTATGGCCTTAGCCCTCCATTCCTCCCCTGTTTCCTTATTGAACTATGTCAGTGGCCTCAGCTAAAATATAAATTGCATAGAGGATTTGTGCAGTTTTTTGGAGGTATAAATCCTCTGCCAGAGTGCACATATCTAGTAATTAATAAGTAATGTAGTTTGAGTATATTTACATAACCCAACAAAAAAGAATATATTGGTTCGACCTCATTTTCAAGCCGTAAACTATACTGTTATCCTCCTGGGGAGCTTTGCATTAAGAATTCAGTGCATCTGCAAAGCTGAATATGAATGTGTTTGTGTGAACCAGGTGATGGCGAATCCTGAGCGTCTATCTAAAACAGCAGAGAGAATAGTAGAGGACTTCTGCTGGGTCCAGTGGGACGGGCACACGCAAAGACTCTACTATCTCACACACAAGGTAACACACACTAGAGATTTGCACTATTATACTAGACACTGCATCAACTTACTTTTATCCATACATGTATCTAGACAGCTATAGTCAAGTCAGTTTATTAGTAGAATACATTTGAGTAAACAAATGCTGACAGAAGTGCTTTGCAGAGAGATGAAATTATGGGACTACAGTATTTGATTGATGGTTACAATCAAATAGAAACACATGAAAGATATAAACAGTGGTAGGATCAAATAAAAAACACTGATCTAATTATTAGTGGCAAATTATTCCACAATTTAGAGCCAACAGCTGAAAATGTATTTTTAATTGAGTGTGTGTAATGGACAGCAGTGGTTGGCCAGCAGATCTGAGGGCTCTGCAGGTGGAATAGGGGACACACAGTTCAGAGATGTAAGCTTTATAGCCCAATAGCAGGGCTCACGGAATAACACAAAATGCATATCACACATTTTTCACAGGACAAGTTCCTGCTGCGATGTGTTCAGTTTTATCCTAACCGTAACTGTGAAACTATGGTAAGTAAGAAATTATCAGTCTTTTGCACACACTCTCAAAATAAAAGTTTGCATTGTTGCATTCGATTTACTATATATTGTTAATATTGCTTCCGCCTGACAATAGCATATCTTGCTTTATGTTACTGTCTTACAGTTGGAGCTCCCATTAGAGCTGCCTGCTAATCCTTTCCGCACAGTCAAGTAAGAGAACTACCAGTAGAGTATGACGTCTCAGGAGATAATTCATTCTATATTTTGCATTTTTTTTGTATGCTAGTTGAAATGTACCTGCAAAACCCAAAAGTGAATCACTGTACATATTTTAATGAAAAGTCCCCAAACATTCTGATAGTATGTTCCTATGTACAGATATCCTTCACAGTAATATTTATAACTATGATTTGTGTGTGTGTGTGTGTGTGTGGCAAACAGGTTCGTTAACTTGGGTTTTGACCATTATCACACCGAGAGTCGTGAGAAGGAGCTCGTAAGAATGGAAGTGTTCACAAACAGAATAGGTAATGCTGTACATGCTTTCTCATTCAAAAAGGATATGAAACTGAGATTTCACTTACATGGCTAATTCTTTATATATTTGTGTTTGTGTCGTACTTCTCTTGGTGAAAACCAGAAAGTAAGTCCCTTGCAGTTCACAAACCACATTATAATCTGCTGTCTGCAATGATGCTACACCATGTCTTGTTATACAACACAAAGCAGCAGTTAATGATGAATCAGCTTTTAAAAATCCTGGCTGTAGGCACCCTGTTATTCACAATCTCACTATTTAAATTATGATATAAGTTTCCTTCCGTAATGAGGATTATCAGGGTAATTTTTATGTTGCACACCTAATGTATAATCCTTGAAATTAAAATCTGTAAAGTTATTGTTATTACCGTAATACAAGAAGTGATTGATGATGAAGTAATTAAGATGTTGATTGAATCTGTCATTTCTGAATCTAATAAAAAAAACCTCAATAATTCAACACATTTTGAATATGTAGATATATGATATCTACAGCTGCTCTGTCTTGTGGTCTGTTTTTAGGTAGCATGTGTGTGTGCTGCAGCCAACCCCTTAATGACCAACAGGAACTGATCTACAATGTGGTTTTAGTTCACAAAGGTGTGTGTCTACTGCTTTTTATTTAAACTATGTACAGTATCTAGATGTGTTGCGCATGGTGACACATTTTTGATTTCCTCACTTTCTACAGATTGCAGCAAGACATTCAGAGTAACTTTGGCCGGTGACGAGTCGCCACAGAAAGACACAAATCTGCATCCACTCTTCATCCCCATAGGTCACAACACACACACACACACACACACACACACACAAATTCAAATGTGTGACTTTGTACCTTGGATTGCCAGACATGCAAATTCCTGCTTTCACATTTAAAAAACAAGCACAGTCACACAAATACTAATGAGAGCATGTGTCCTCATTGAGTCTAATAAATGTTTGGTGTGCCTAAAGCATACCAACACTGCCAGTGACACTGTGTTATTTTTGTATGTAGGTTACTACATCGTGGTGTATCTGCAGGGTTATTTTCTCCACTGTATCAACACCAGGCAGCAGGAGATGCTCTGTCACTCCCTCTTTCTCTCTGGTAAGGTTATGTCTCAGATTGCTATGAAACAGTTTGTTTACATTGCTTCTTGGCTACAATACATATTCTCCTTTTTCCATGATGGTGACTTTTAAACCTGGCATCTTTTGTGGGTTTTGATTTCATTTCCTCGTCTTATCCCCTGTCCGTCTGTTTCAACAACCTCAAGGTTATGACACAGACTTGGGCATCCAGTCTCATTCAGCAAACATCACAGTATTGCATGCAGAGGAGGAGTCCAGCACTGCTTTGTTGGACCTGGCCAGTGGGAAGATCCACACTGCTGAGTTGAGCCCTGCCCACTTGCTGCGGATACTGCGATCAGACACACCCTCTAGGTAAGGATGATTTATAACTTATTCACCATGTGGAAATAAAGGAGCTTTGTGTATTTCAGTTATTATTTGGGTGGTGTTTATATACTGAGCATTAGGGATTATAGGTAGGCAGACTTCTGACAGGTGGAAAGGAAAACTTTTTTTTTGTGTGCATACACCTGGAAGTCATTCAGAAATAAATCAAACAACTTTAACTTGAATCCTGGCCATTGAAGCCTTTGTAGTGTACCTGGCTGTTCAAATGGGATGCATCAGTGATTCCTTTCTCAGAATCTTAAAACAAATAATGTCTGATTTATTCATCCATTTTTAATTTTTAGTTTTTAAATTTTAAAGCATTATTCAGTTTTGGAGCACATACAGCACAGTACAACTCCTGAATCTTGGTTTTCTGCATGTCCTTCTACCTCTGTGTCTCTTTGTTTGTGTGTGCTTATGTTGTATATAAGTAAATTTGCTGTATGTCACATTTACTCCACAAGGTGTCCCAGCAGTAAGACTGACCCTCAGCGCCTGGCCGCCCTTCACTGCCTGCTGGTTTACATGGGAAATGACCCAAACCTGGAGCTGAAGGTACAATACAGATGGAGGCAGGAATAGATGTAGAAGATTGTGGAGATTTTGACATTTAAAGAAAATTTTATGGAGAGTTCATGCGTCTAAGATTATCTGCCCCACAGAACACACTCTTTCATCCAGTATTGCATTTATATGTAGCAGTATATCATTATTTTTTTGTAGAACACAAAATCAATAAAAAACTTCAATTGTTATCAAAGTCACCCACACAAACTCTCAAAATCAGTCTCTATGTAGAAGACAGAGACTGAACCAATGAGGGAAGGTCAAAGAAGGAAAAAAGTTGAAAATGCAGCAATTTGTTAGATACTTTTCCTGAAGGAAAATTGATGTACAGCTAAAAAGAAATGAACAGATGAAGATAGAGATGGCAGCCTCTCTGCTTTTCCGTGTAAATGCAGTAGGTGTCAACCTTGAGTAGGTACTAAGCAGATGAGGGGAAGAAGGAGGGGGAAAAAAAGGAAAAGACAGTACGCTGTAATAAAACAGCAGAGGAGAGATGACATGTGGACAGGGATCAAAGGAAGACAAAAAGAAAGGGACAGATATTTTGTTAGGGCAGACTGCTCGCTATGACTCAGACTCTATTAGAAGCACACCTAAATTAAGATGTTCCAGCTGCTCTGATAGATTGCAATAAGTTCTTTCTTTAGAGGTTAAATGAGTCACCAGCTCCATTAGTGCAGCTAGAGATGGGAAATTGGACGCTGCATGTAACTTTCATATCTTTTGTAGACTCTGTTAATGGGACCAGCAACACAAAAGGTAGTGGCTTTAATAAAGGTGATCGCTTGTTAACATTTTTCGCTTTGTTCACAGCAGTTTGCAACTTAAAGACAATGTTGTGCAAATTCAGTTCTTCCACCCTTACTTTTGCTTATTTTTCATCCCCTACATCTAATGGTTATTGTTGTGTGTTTCTGGACATAGGACTCAGTCAGGCTCTGGCTAAGAGATATTTCGTCAAACAGCTTTGTTATTACTAGTAGAAAATGAGTTTTCACTCTGATGCTCCGTGGCTGGGGGTCTATCTGTGAGGGCATCATTCATTTTTCATATTTCTGTAATACAAACATTATACCCTTCAACCCCACATCATCTCAAAAACTCTTATCAGTATCTGTTTTATAACCAAACAAGATATCCACAGTTTGAACAAGTGCAACAGTATACAGCAAACGCTTGGGGCTGTACTGTAACACAGTGGTACCTGAGCTAAATGCTAATATAGGGTGCTAGCATGAAAAATCACTAAAGTCTAAATTTGGATGCATTATTTTGAAACCATGATTGCCTATACCAAATTACATGGTAGTCTATCCAGTCATTGGAATATTCCAGTTTAGACCCATTGAACTGAAGTGGAAGTAGTACACTTATTAACCGTCTTGCCATGAGTTGGAAGAGAAGAATGATACCCCTCATGTTTGTGTGCAGTCAGGAGACAGTTAGCTTAGCTTTGCATAAATACTGGAGACAGGGAAACAACTAACCTACTCTGTCCAAAGGTCAAAAGTCTGCATACCCTCACCGCTTAAGCTCACTAATTAACATGTTAAATTTAGTTTGTATAATCTGTGCAGTGTTGTTGTCATTGTGAAGTTGCCAGGAAAGGAAACTCCTGGTTGACATTGCATATGACCAAGAAATAGTGGAAGACATATTGTAACCTCCCATGAAAGCACTTCTGCTTGTGTTCAGAATGAACAAATGAGAAATACGTAAGTGTTTATTAGTAACTAAGAGGTGCTTTTATTTCATTTCTTTTGGACAAAGTCAGGCTACCTTTATCTCTTTTTTCCCCAGTTGCTATGCTACGCTATGCTAACCATTTCCTGGCACTAGCTTCACATTTTCCTCACAATTTCCCCATCTACTATAAGTTTTGGCAAGAGAGAATATTTTCCAAAATGTCAAACTATTTCTTTTAAAAAGGTAAAAGATAAACTTAAGTCTTCTAATTTTTCAGCAAGTTTTTAGAGTGAACTGTCCACCGTTCTTGAGCTTGATGTGCAGCTGTAATGTTGAGCTCCCAGCACAGTGACGCATATATTCTGTGTGTTTCTATCCTGCCTCTAGATCATCGAGTGGCTGTGTGACAATGTGAACCCCTTCGAATCCTTTGATCAGATCCAGGAGTTCATTCTAGGTCAGTGGCAGCTGAAACAGGGGGTCACAAGTCTCTTGAGTATCACTTCTTCCTTTAAGAGAGCGTAGCTACTCTCTTGCCTTTTTATGTGCTCCTCTGTGTTTGGTTTTTAGACCACTTATATCTTCTCTGAACAAAGCCAATTCTTTCATCAACTCTGTTTTGCTCTGAACTTTCTACTTGCTGACTTATGCCAGGAATGTCTGGAGAGTTAGAACATTTATTTTTGTTATTTTGAGACCTTGGAGACTTGTGGCTACCACAGAAAAATATGGTCAGAGAATTCACACACATTCACACCACATTTGTATTTCCCATCTGATGCGCTTCTAAAGAAAATAAACCTGGCGCAGTACCATATTTAGGAAATCAACCCTGGCCTATAAAGTATATGATCAGATTGTACCTTGCTGCATACATTTACACATTATTGGTGCTGCTATAGCTACAGTGGTGTATCCAGGACATTTTCGACTGGGGTGGCCGAGCTGGGACACAAAGCTAGTGTGGGGTAGCATAGCAATCCTTAATGAATGGCAGGTGGTCAAAATGTGTAAATACAGATATTCAGTATATTGCATTGCTTCAACCTATGCGAAGATAAATCATAACTGAATTCCAAAACTCATGTTAGCATTACCATTCACATGTTTGCACTCTAGGCCAGGTTGGTGTTTTCATTTTTTATAAAAACAGCATTAAACTAAATGTTCCTTATATTGTTGTGGTATTAGCTTGGCCTGTGGTCACTGTGACTGGAGTGCTAATGTCCAGCACTTTCAATCTGGAAACATGCTTTTTTTCTGACTCAAGGTCAAAACTCAAGAGATCAGCTCTCACAGTCTCAGTCCCACCATTACTACAGTAGAAGGAAATACGCCTTTGTACGTAAGCACTTTAACGCAAACAGATTGTGCCCCTAAGTGCTATATAAATAAATAAACTTGAAATAGCAAACTGGCCCTTTATCAGCTGATTAGCTGTTACCATTGAATGACCAGTGTTTGTCCTACCTTATTGTGTTGATGAATTTGACTAAAAACCTGTCAGATCGGGGGTGGACAAATAGATTTCAGGGATGTCTGTGGCCACCACAGATCACCACTGAGACTGCCATTTTATAGCTACTTTACCTTGCTCTAAAATACAGAGTTTAGACACATACTAATACAGATGTTGCTGTAAGAAAAGACAATTATGTTAACCTAATAAATGTCAGTAAGCTATGCTCACTAGTATATCATGGTGATTATGGTGGGACATTGGCTGAAGTACATCATTAAGATAAAAATTCTACATAACTGTGATTTAAAACAAGGAAATAAAAGTCTGACTACACTGTCTGTCACACACAGCCTCTTTGTACAGAATAAGCTACAAGAAGGTGCTCAGCATGGACAAAGTCCTGCCTTACTCCTCTGTATTCAACAAGAAGGTACCACACTTTTACATACATTTGCACACACATAAATGCATCGAAATAAACCGTATGTATGGGATTGAATGCAAAAGAGGACACACTCTTTTTACTCTCTTCTTTATGTGCACCTGAAGTAGCTCATACACACATACACACATACATCTATATATTCTTCAATATGTCTTTACGTGTTCTAGGAGGTTCCAGCATGTCTGTTGGAGGTCCCTGGCGTGTTGTGTACGACTGAGATGCATACTGAGTCTGTTTTCAAAGACAAGGTAACAACATGTTCATCCATTTTTAAAAACACATTTATTACCCAAAAAGTGCTTGCAAGCCATTATTATTCAGTGCAATCGAGCAGAGTCTTCCTACTAGTCTGTTTCCTGCTGTATTTCCACAGCATGTTAATAAAACTCAGCCTCACACTGGTGCTCAGTAATCTGAAACAATACTGGGAAATGACTGTAGCTGACTTCATTCAGACATTAAAAATGCATTTATATGTAAAACAGTGTGATTTTAGATACAATTCAGACACAATTATCCTCTATTGTTTAGCAGCAACGTCCTTGCTGTGTCACTGTGGTGCTACCGTTTGGCTGTGTGTGTGTGTGTGTGTGTGTGTGCGTTTGGGTATGTGTGTGCATGCACGTGCAGGCCAGTCTCCAGGGTTTCTGGTCAGAGCTGCAGTGGAACATGGATAGGACAAAATATCTGGAAGCTGTTCCCAACCCGAGATACAGGACCTCCCACATAGAGGCTGACTGGGATAAACTGGTGAGTCTGAGTGGTATTTCCAATAGCAAGTACATCTCATATACATTAATGAACACAAATCTAAAATTTCCTTACATGAAATTTCAATCAAATGATGGTAATTATTTGACCGTGTTAATTGATGTGGGAGAGGGGAGAATGTGTGTGTCCTAGTCAGCATACCTGTGGGTTTTTTTTGTCAAACAATGGGAGCTTATTTTCAGCCCTCCCATGATGGTGTTGCTTGTTTCAGAGGTCCGAGAGGAGACCGTCCAGCCACATGAATCACTTGGAGGAGAACACAAAGAAGTAGGTCTGCCTCCCACTGGAGCCTTGTTAAGAAAAGTACAACAAACACACTGTTCTGAAACTGCAGGGAGAGAGCTCACGACTACACCTCTGCACTGTGCTCAGAAAATTACTCTGTTTGTTTTAAAAGGGCAGTACAGTGTCCAAATTACATCAACGATTGTGTTTTGATAAATGTCATTCAAACTAGTACCTTGTTTTAGTTTTTAACAGTATTGGCTGACTGTCAAAATTGGGTTTGGAAAAGTCTTAAAGCCTCTGGAAATTTGTTTTGAAATCTGGCTGAAAATAAACATTTATATCTATTAGAAAATCTAGTTCAGAACACAATTCATTTAGCTATTTAGACCATTTCTCCAGACTCTGAAGGAGGAGCAGATCCTGTTTTGAATAACCTTTCCCTCGTTTTGGATTACATCTCCCTGGTTACTGGCAGTACAGCGAGTTAGGCGGTGCTTGGTTTTGGCTCGTCCATTCTCAACATGGCGGATGGGTCACAGACTTTCTCGTATTACAGCCAAACATTACACTAAAATATGTTTCTGAAAACATTTGAGGCAAGAAATAGGCAATGCAGTAACAGAGTCTTGATTCATATTTGATCAGTAGGGTCTACTTTGACAGTTTGATCTGGGTTTCGTGAGATGGAAGAAGATGCTTTCTCTGTGTTTCAAAACACATTTCACACAAAGGGAAGGGAGGCGGGGGACACAAAGGGAGATGGAGGCAGGAATGCTAAATGATTGTTTTTCAGAATTAATTACATAATTTTGGTAATAAATGTCCGAGCATAACCTTGCCCAATTCTCACCCAATATTAGGGAAGTTTACAAAAACTCTAATGACAACATTTCATTTGGACTGAAATGAAACTAATTTCTAATAATTCTAAAATGGGCTGTTCAAGCAATAAGATAAACATAGAAGATCATCAGCCTTATCTTTCACATGATGTAGTGTATTCACACCCCAAAAAATGTTAAATTAATGAAAATCTGAAGAATAATCAATCACTTGAAGACGAAACTTGAAATCCATCCTGTAAAAAGACATTTGAGTGCACCCCTGATGCAAAATCATCAAATATCTTGATGTGTCCAATCTGGAACTTAAGATGAAACTAATTCCCTTTATTTCATAACCTATTAGGAAACTTGATGAATATAGTACGCCCTTACACACCCTCCCCATGGCATGAATATAAATGTGGAATAGGATTGTGGATGGCAGAGTGGTCACAGATTGAATTTTTATAACCAAAGTCAGTTTAAACCATGCAGGAAAACACACACTACAAAGTACAGAGACGTCTGGCTCTGTGTCCTATTACTGTGTTAATGTCACAGCTCACTTACTTGAGCTTCTACTTTGAGTTTGGAGGCTAATCTCTCTTGCCCTCTGGCACACAACTTTAACGTTTGATCCAACATGCCCAAAAAACTGCCACAACTTTTAAGTACACAAAATCCAGTGCTCACTCTTTTTTGAAGCCATGCATTATGTGCATTCTTTGAATATAAAATCACCACGTTCAATTGAAATACTCTAAAATGAGATAACTGCGTTTTATGATGACAGTTTATGATCAAGTGACTTAATGATGCACCACTGATGAAATACCTGTACTGAATGGAAATGAACTCTGTCCTGGCTGTGCCAGGGATCACACCAACAGCTTTTTGGCTCATAATTAGCTTTTCTTCCCCCAGGTCGAACTCCAGCACCTGCTTACAAAGTTTTTGCTTTTATAGTTTTGATATATATTTTGCTGCCGATTGCTGCAGTATAGCATTATTGTGCCTTGGCTTACAGCATAAAGAGTAAGACTCTTATGATAATGCTGGCTTGAGGGATTGTTTCACACAAAGCCTTTTCTTCTTATTTTGCAGAGTTCTATCAATGGTGGACACCTGGTGTCTTGGTAAGCACACTGAACATACACACACACATACATACGCAGTCTGAATATCATAAATAACAAAACCTTGAGTGAGTATTTGTTTTTGTGCAGTTGTGTGTTGCTCTCGGGTCACATTCTTCATGCCCACTGGAGAATTCAGCTGAACAGAACCACCACACTAATTTATCATGTAGGGAGAGGTTGAGAGAAAACGAAGGAAGGCAAAGGGAGGGTGGAGGGAAAAAAAGGGAGAGAGGAAGAAACAGGGGTGAAAAATGCTACGATTATATAACAGTGGGGAGTTCGGTACTTTCTTCGCCTCTCTCTCTCCCTCCTTTTCTTTATCTCTCTCTCTCTCTCTCCTCTCTCTCTGCCTCTCTCTCTCTCTACTCCACTGAAGCTGTTCTGTATCAATCACAACACAGGACCCTCCCTTACCTCGGTTAATTCACATGGATGAGCTCATAAACCCAAACTCTGTCTCAAATTTACTTGGAAATCACACAACTGCACCATTTCTTTTCCACTCATGTAAGAAGGGGATTACTGATTTTATAATTGCTATGTGGTTTTGTATCACATGTATAGCAGCGCTAGTAATAGGAGGCTGAGGGATTTTGCAGCTACGTTAGGGTAATTTGAACTGAATGAACATTTTAAACAACTTAGTTTTGTGTTAAGCTATCTAAGATGCTGTTATCTATACATTTCATAATCCATGGACACACTTCCTGATCATTTGTCTGCTGCTAGCATTGTCTAAGATGGCTCAAAGTGTGGAGATTTGGTTCAGTCAATTAGTTAGTTAGTCAGTCTGCCAATGGATTGGTACATCTTTGGTCCAGACTGAAATCTCAACAACTATTTGATGGATGACAATACCATGAAAATGTGTACAGACATTCACAGTCCTCACAGGATGAATCCTATTGACCTGTTGTGTGACCTTAACATTGACATTTGTGGTTTTAAATGAAATGCCTAAGCTACTTGATGGATTAGTTTGTAATTTGGTACAGGCTTTCATTTCCCCCTCATAATGAATTGAAAACACTTTAGTGATCCCCTGACTTTTCATTCAGTTCCATCTCTCTCAAAATGTTAATTTTTCCACTTTGGTTCATGACCACAAAGCTTTGTGGGTGCTGTTCAAAGGCTCCAAGTACATCCCTAGCTGTTCTTTATGTTTGGTGCTAATTAGCAAATGTTAGCATGTTAACACGTTTAAACACAGTGAATACAGTAATCATACCCGCTTCACATCTGTTAATATTTTCATTATGAGCATGTTAGCATTAGCTGGTGTTGGCATTTAGCTCAAAGCACCGCTAAATTAAGTACAACCTCACAGAGCAGCTAACGTTGTTTCTAGTCTTGTTAGCATGTAATTTATCCACATTTAGACTTCAGACACGTGAGACTCGTTTCTGCTGTGTGAAAATGTGAAGCTTTGTTTAATGCTTAACAGTTATTTCCATAATTTGTTAAGCTGTTGATTTTTTTCAGTTAATCCATTAAAGGTTTTGTCTATAAAATGTCAGTAGGCCTATGCAGTAGTGGGAAAAACAATGCATCAGCCCAAAGTAAGATCTTCAGACTGCTTGTTCTGTCTAACCAACAGCACAAAACCAAAAATAATCAATTTACAATAATATTAAGAAAAAAGAATCAAATCCTAAGTCTGACTCAGTGACTTAAACAATGAATCAGAGTCACAGTTGTGCTTGACTAATTCACACTAGGTGAACAAGACTGCCTTCAGTTAATAAATGTTAAGAGCTAGTGTGTCCATCATTAGCTGTGTCTTGTGAATATGAATGAAAAGTCACACACGCAACATATTTACCTGCTGTCTCTTATTAAGAGCATCAGCAAAAATGTCTAAAATATGTAAATTTAAGACGGTTGATAACTTTGAACCTCTAACAGGCATACAGCAAATCTGGCAGCGCAGTCTGTCAGTTAGCTGTGCCCTGCAAGCGCTATTTATATCTGTAACATATTACGCTGTAACATCAAAAAGCCAGCTTCTTGCATGTGTGTGTAAAAAAGTGATAAAAAAGATGTGGGTATGCAAGTGTGAAATAATGAATCTAAAGCACCCAAGTTGAAGCGCCAACCACTTTTGGTTGACTGACATGAAACAGCTGCAGCGTCTCACTCGCAGCAGCAGCCTCATAACCCCCAAGCTCTATGAAAAGCCACCCTGAAAGAATCCATAATAGGTTTTGTCCTCTTTTTATTTTATTTTATTAAAGTCATAAACAAGTCAGTTTGTTTTTCTTCCATTCGTACTGATGGCCTGTTTAATGATGTTACTGCACTGACATACCTGAGGCTACCTGAAGTGTTCAGTCTAGCGTAGATGCAGCATCAAAGGTTTCTTCAAACGTCTCTTTTATGTGCGGATTCTCACTATTGCCTGGTCTCCTCTAGATAAGAAGCTGGTGCCACTTTTTCAAGAAGAGGACCGCCAACAGAGGGAGCTCATAGGCCTGGTGAGAGAGAGAGAGAGAGAGAGAGAAGATGTGACAAATCAATGGCTGCACCACACATGCATGTACTGTACACTTAAAAATATGTTTGTCATGGTTTGGGTCAGGCTTTGTTTTGTACAGTGATGATAGATTAGACGATAGTGCGCTTTAAAAAAAATGTTTTCATAGTTTCTTGGAAGAACCTGACTGGCTTGCATAGCGTACTGACCTGAACCCCATCCAGCACCTTTGAGATGAAGTGAAAGGCCACTGCTTGTCATCCAACATCAATTTTTGACCTTCCTAATGATCTTGTGGCTGACACTGACAGTGAGGATATCTCTGCAGCCAGATTCCAAAATCCTGTGTAACCCTTCCCAAAAGAGCAAAGGCTCCATTTTAAAGGAATAATTCTCCTCCACTGTCACTCTGCATTAAATGTTAAAATTCAGCCAGCAGATGATTAGCTTCCTTAGCATAAAGACTGGAAAAAGAAAGAAGCAGCTAGCCTGGCTCTGTCCAAAGGTAACAAAATTTGCCTACCAGCTGTCATGGGTGTGTCTAAGAGGCAATAGGAGGACCCAAATGCAGAGACTAAGGACAGGTACATTTAAATTTTATTAGTAGGTACAATTCAAAAGGGTTACAGAAACAGAGGGGTGAGGCAGGGAAGGTTGAAGAGAAGGTAATATAGTATGGCTGAAACACAAAGCCATGCAGTAACATTGATGATCTAGCAGGGAATGGATGGTTGGATGGTATATAAGCTTTTGGGACTGATGAGTTAATGAGCAGCTGCTGAGCATAATTGAGGAGTATAGCAACAGGTGAGCAGGTGGGTGTGGGAGCCAGGCAAGAAAGTCAGGGGACATCTGGTGGACAGGTAGAGAACAGCACTAAAACAAGAGAGTGTGGGGTTGATGGAAGGGTAGAGAGGCAGAACAGGCAAAGGAAACTAAATAAATAGGGTGGTGGCAGGAATCGTTACACCAACACCTCTATAGTTCATGTTTTATGACATCTTCCTACATTACAATGAACATGGGCACTGTAGGGTTTTTTTGAGTTGATCACACATACACCTTCCTGCTCTAAATACTCACTTAAACAGCAATTATGTGTTAATCTGTTGCTGAAAGTAGTCCCCAATGAATACACTGTTTACTCCCGTTTCAGTTATGTTACTAAAATGCCTCAGCTATAAACTTCTTGAAAATGAAACTGTATATATTTGAGCTCTGTTTTTAAACATTTATATCTGTAATAGGAACTAGTGAGGATGGGGCACTTGGAAAGAATAAACACGTTGTTGGTTTTGAACTTTCCATGAGATTTATCGATGAAGGAAAACGATAGAATACTGCTGGATTTTTCCTTTAACATTGTAAAAATGACTAAAACATGCTGATATTTCAAAAGCAGAAACTTTCCAAAAAGTCAGTAGTTAACATCAAACATTCAGTCACTCAGAATCAAAGAGGCAGAACAGAACAGAAAAGAATGAAACAAAGCCTCGGGCTGGATTGTTTATCAGTAGCTTGTGAGATACAGATCCTACATTGACAACAGTATCACGAAGTTTAGCAGAAGAAGATGAGGCAGAATGAAAAAAAAAAAAGGGTATATGATTGTTAATGTACAACAATTTCATACAGCTTCATGTGTTGAGGTATTCCAAAGCTCCATAGTGAAATGCTAACAGCCGATTATTTCCCTCTACAGTCATCTTGTGAGGTAAAACTGCTGTGATCCTTCAGATGAGTCAACACAAAAAAAAAGGGCACATTCCCTTTCCTGCATTTTTTCCCTCTTTTTTTGCTGCACACTGTTTGATGGACATATTCATATCTTCCAGCTTTGCCTGTACTCAGCATAGTTTTTAAAGAGCGGATAGCTTCAATTTAATGGAGTTCAAGCTAGATGTTAGCAGTCTCTCTGCTATTCTTAGAACGACCCAGTCATCCTATCATTCTCTTTTTATTCCCTCCATTACTGCATCCATCTTTTCTTTTCCCCCCACCTACCCTCCCTCTCTTCCCTTCCATTCCATTCCCTTCCATTCCCCTCTTCTGTAACCACCATTCTCTTTCCTTCTCTTTTATCCTCCCTCCCGTCTCCTCCTCTTCCACGAAGGATATCAGGTCATTCTGTCAAATTGACACTGTTTTTAGGCCTTCATTCTTCTTTTTCTTTTCTGTTTGTCCTCACCACAGATTTCTCCACCTCCTTCTCCTTTCTTCTTTCCTCTCCATGGTTAAATCAATTTTGGGACACTGTAGTCGAGGGAAAAGTGGAGGTGAACTCAGTTTGACCCAGCTGAGTGCACAGCAAAGTATGCTTAAAACACTCACACATGCATACATTTACAGAACATCAACTGTGTGTGTTTCTTGCATTTTAGACAGTGGACAAGCTGCGAGAGCACCTCAACAGACACCTGCCTCGACTGGGGAAGAAGAAAATTGACTCCCTGGTTGTCAACTACGTAGCCAAACTGGTTGGTACACTGTGTTTGTGTGTTTTTCTGTGTGTTGGTCAGAGATGGAGAGAGGTCCAGGAGCTGTGTGTGTGTATCCCTATGCACCTCATTTTTCTTTGAAAGGCACATAGTTCATCAAGTTATATTTATTTAATGTTTCCCCTTGCTCCTTTTCCTGAGAAGGTTAAATGATGCTCTTAGCAAGGATCAGTCAGTGGAAAAGGCAGCGAGTTTTCCACTTTAGTTAAATGGTCGACAGAGCTCACAGATGGATGTGTGCTTTTCAGTGAAGAGAGGTTGCTAGAAGCCAGCATGTTGCCTTTAAGATCAGTTCTCTGGTTAAGATGGGAATCCTCAGCCACTCAGCCACTTTTTTTTTTATGCCTTACGCGTCCAATAAGAGCATGATCTCCACAGGGGGATTCTTATTTTTGTTCCCACCCATGGTAATATAGTTTCATTGGGTTTTTTTTTTTTTGCATACTAAAATCTCTCTAAACAGTGTGGTCTGACTGTCTGAAAAGAGAAGCTGATAAAATTCTTCAAACACTCATCTGTGTCACCTTCAATTATCGTCGAGCATTCAGAGCAGCAGCAAGTGATGCAGAGACTCTCTCCTCTCAGGGTTTCACCTCTTAGACTGCATAAAATCTGTCCTGCCTCAAGTTTCAGACTGTGTAGCCATTTAGAAAGAAGACAGGTACTGAAAGAAATACTTTTGCATATTTGTGGGCAAAAAAATCATTATTGTAAGAACAAGCATCATCACTGTTTTTATTTTCAGTTAATATTCTCTAAAATCAAGCATCATTCAAAACTCCGAGCTCTTCCTGCTAAAGATGCAAAACATCATTATCATCGGGTCAAGAAAACTGAACACAATGTTTAAGTAGAACTACTCCATTGATGGGATAGTTTTTACATTGTGGGAAATTCACTTATTCTTTTTCTGGCAGAGATTTGTTGTTTTTATACCATGGATGCAGGGAATAAATAAATATGATAAAACATGTTCATTAGTGAGCTTTGAAGGTGCTAACAGGTGGATTTTGTTACCCTTAGACAGAACCCTTGTTGTCTTAATGCTAACTTAAACAG
The DNA here is from genome assembly GCF_027409825.1 of Scomber japonicus. NCBI lineage: Eukaryota > Metazoa > Chordata > Actinopteri > Scombriformes > Scombridae > Scomber > Scomber japonicus. The sequence goes on along the minus strand of NC_070600.1, from coordinate 12,551,204 downwards.
CTTTTGGCTAGTTTCATATTAGGTTGGAGTGTTATTGATCTTATCATAATCTCTGCTATAAATTGAACAAGCATATTTCCCAGATATTGAATTATTCATTTAACAATACAGATAGCTGCATAACATTTCTATACATTATTTGATATACCATCATTACTATGGAAAGATTGATTTAAATGTATATGTATAGTTTTGGTTTTAGAAGTGTGTACCTACTTTAAACTGAATATGTGCCTTTAGTATCCACCCAGAGAGCAGCAGGTGGAATATATAAATTAGAGGACAGATGTAACCAATCTCTGTCTCACTAACCTACAAAGGCTGTTGATTCTGTAAAGCCAGTCTTTAGTATTCCTGGGAGGTAAATCCCTTCACAGCTAGGAGCTGCTGAAAGCAGACATAGAACATATATCAACACAACAGTATTAAATCAGACCAAGGGTAAGGCTCGAATTGAATAGAAAGCAGGATGCACCACGTTTGGGGACTTTATGGAATTGCAAATGACAGAGTTTTTAAAAAAGACCAAAGAAATCTTCCCTGCTTACAATTGGATTGGTTGATGGCTCAGCGCGCTATGACAGGCTCATGAGTTTCAACCTGCATATTCAGACCTTCAGGTTTCAGCCGCCAAAATGTATTCAGCTCAGTGAGAGTGAAAAAGTCTCTCATCCTGGGAGGCAGACTTATTAAAACACACTCACACAAGGACCCATAAGAAACAGCCTTGAGGGACGTTTTACTTAAAGAAGAGTCGACTAACCCCCGGCCGTGTGCTCGTGCCTCTACGTCAAGCTGACTCACGCTTTAAAAACTCAGGGTGGTACTGTTATGAAGACGACTGACTTCACTTCCAGAAATAAGGAACATCCCCCCCCCCTCTTGTCTGTGCTTATTGAGACTAATGGCTGCGTTGACACAGGGGAGAAGTTGTGGGTGAAATAGATTACAGCTTTTAAGAGCCAGGGAACTTTTACTATGATAGATTACAGTTCCACAGTACATTATTGTCATGGTTATTTGTTTTCTCTCCCTGTTGCTACAGACAACTCATAACATAACCAATGAACGAAGAACAACCTGTTAGTAAGAGAATATAAATAGCTAAAAGCAGGAGTATATATTAAAAGAAATGAAATGAATAGAAATAGGACGGAATATTTTTAATTTGTTATTCTAAACACAAGGTTATTAAACTTCTCCTCAGCAGAGGACCCACACTGAGTAAATCTTGTCTTTGCCGAGGCGAGGCTCATTAAGACAAATCACTGATATTAGATTTATTCTAATAGAAAGACGCACAGGGATTAAAACATATGAGTCTGTGGTTTTAAATCACTTGTTTGGCTTTTGTTTGGCTTTTTTTCTGCTTAAAAACATTTTAGCTAACAGATTAACAGATTTCTTATCTTTTTTTTACTGATCTTTAGGGACCCAGATTACATCAGCAACAAGCACAAGAGATGTAAGCTGAAAAAGAATGAAAATCAGACTGTTAACACACCAATGTAAGAATTGAACCTTTGGAGCATTTTTTTATTATTACAGGGAGAGCAGCCAAAATAAATCCATGTGACATTCAATATAATATGACAAATTATTTTTTAAAAAGCAGATAGGCACATGTACAGTATGTAACCACTTTCAGTGACAGAGGGAATGTATTTAGGCACACTGCTATGTTAAAGTACTGAAGTTCAAAAGTCTTGATTATTGTGGCTAGATGATTGAAAACAAGACCAAACACTGTTCTTGCTCAAGGTCCAACAATCACACACACAGACCAAGTGAATGTAAGCATAAGCTTCAATCACACATGTGAATCTGCACGGCAACATCTGGCTCCACTCACTACACTGATTATGTAATCAGTTCACTCAATGAATGAACTATCACTGATATTAGTAATGAAAACTTCAACATATGAATAAATAATAATACAATTAAACAAAAAAAATCAAAAACAACAATTACAAATGAAAAAAATAGAATTAAATTAATCCATTTAATAAAAAGGGTGAAAAATCAATATTGATTAATTCATCTATCTGAGAAGGAAATTGGATTGCACAGGTATATAGAGTATAATCATTAGACCAGGATTTACTTTGGCATACAGCTCAATGTGTTTTCAACCTGTCACCACCTCTCATAGAGTTACTGCAGGACTGCAGTGATGCAGGATCACCTGTGTGCCTTTCTGTTTTTAGGAATCTGTTTCCTGGCTTGTGTACAGTCAATAAGACACATTTAGTGCAGACAGTACAGAAATAACATTATTCTTTTGTGATTTTTACAGTGTGATACACTTTAAAAAGAATGAGTAGAAACAGTGTAAAAAGGGAAAAGACATGCATCTGTGTGGGAGAATTAAAAGACCCCAGAGGAGCCTATTATTATTTCAGTCTTCAACACCTCTTTTATTTTTGGGCAACATTGTTACATAAATGAAGCTAATTAAAATTCCCACTGAGGTCACGGGAGGACTTTATTGTTGACGTTTGGAGAGTGTTGGGGTGTGTGTGTGTGTGCGAGGGGGGCTGACGGAGGGTTTCCCACTGGTGTGTCAGGATGTGAATGAGGCAGATTGTCTTCCTGTTATTCTACAGGAGTTGGGAGAGTGGTCATTTGTGGGGAAAAAAAAAAAGAGTATGCGTGTTTCAGCATGCAGTGAGCACGTTTCAGATGAGTCAAGTGCAGTTGAGTGGTTCTGTGTGATGACAGATATGTGGTGAAATGATGTGGTCAAGTGCGTGCGTGCTGTAATGTGTGATCCACTGGGTTGTACTTCACTGGAAATGAAAATGGGAACTGGAGAAAATAAAAAAGAGGGAAGTGAGGAACAAGTTGAGAACACTGCAATGTCTTTTTTCAGGTCATGGACAAGATGCCCGATGTGCAAAATTTCCAGGCTTTTGCCTCGGGCTGCAAGTCGAGGAAAATATTTCATTTGAATCTAATGGAGCATCTCCTCTCCAAACCACTAACGTGTGTGTCTGTGTGTTTAGCTGGAACTCATCAGACACATGCTGGAGTCAGTCTGGCTGAAGTACAAACTGGACCCTTGTGTTCTGTGCCTGTGAGTAGCCCTCCCTCATCAGTGTATCCCTCTTTTAAAGTCCTTCAGTCATGTTTCCAACTAATGTAAATAATGTCATGTATTAAGTGCTGACAGAATGTGTGTGTTCATCTTCATGCATGTGTTCGCTCTCCCTACTGTGTATGTGTCCACATGTCCAAATAGTCAACGACCCCTCTTCACGTGATCGTTATGTAACAATCCTGAATTTGTTCTGTGTGTGTGTGTGTGTGTATATGTGTGTTACAGCACGCAGCAGGGCAGTCCGGCACAGTGGTCAGTGTTTCACTTCATGTTTCGGATCCTGGAAGCCACGAGGGGTCTCTGCCTGCCCCTCCCACCTGGTATACACACGCACGCACGCACACTCACACACACACACACACACACACACACACAGTTTTAGCTGTTATAATCCAGTCTGTCTCCATCTCAGCCAGAATAACAATGTGTTTGTTGCACTGAGGGACAACAGACCCGCTCTCTTCTGCACTAATATAACCAAAAATATGTTAAACATTAGCATAGTGCAGACATGGATAAAGTAGAATGTGAATACATTTTCAAAAATTTGAATTCATTCTCCAATGTGTGTGGAAGAAACCCCCTGTAACGCAGTCCTATGACGTTGCCAGACAGTTTATCTGACTTTTAGCTGCTTATGAGTAAAAGTTTGAGGGGCTCAAATCTTAAACAGGCTGAGAGAAACGCCCTGAAGCAAGGCAGATTAAATGTGAGTGTCAAGCTGTAAAACTACAGGCAAACCGAGTCAAGTTCCCTTTGGTAAATAAAAATCTTAACACATCAGGTCAGGTGCACACACATTAACAGTACAGTAGGAGGTGGCTTTATTTAATGTGTCATATTATTATCATAATCATTCTTCTTTTTTCTGCATCTGCCCTATCTTTCTCTTCCTCTCTGTCTCTGTCCAGGCTATCACACCCTGTTAGCAGTGTTTGCTGTGCGTTGCCTCCCTCATCACACCTTCCTGCAGTACATAGACCACGGTATCCTGCAGCTCACTGAAACCTTTGTGTCTCGGCTCATGACAGGTAAACATGTTGGCATGTGTATATCGTGTGTATACTAGTAGATAGTGCAGATGCTCACAACATAAATGTATTCAATTGGGGGACCACCATTTCAATTATTAAAGTAAAATATAATTGACTATGTGCACTTGCCGCATTTAGTATTGACACAGAAAAGCAGGCAGGTAGGAACAGGTGAGCGTCACCTACTGCCCCCCCTGGGTAATGCAGTTCATTTAGGGCTATTATGAATTGCTCAGAGAACTTCATATAGAGAGGACAGACATGAGTACTGGCTAGTGTGGTGTAGGCAGAAATCACAGCATGGGAGAGCAGAGAAAATCAGGTGGGCTTGTTTCCAAGACCAGTCACAGGCTACTATTAGGTTCTGAAATGCATTGTAAAGAAAAATAGGTCATTACAACTATACTTGTCTGAATGCAGCATAGTTTAATCATACAAGCATTATACTGTACATCTTCAGAGGTAATGTTACAGGCAAGACAACATTATTATTATTATTATTATTATTATTATTATTGATGGCATCGTATAGTCTGGCACGGCAGCCACATATTCAGCTATTCATTCACACACACAGCTGACAGATGCTACAGCTACAGCATCATTAGTCAAGTGTATGGATAGAGGTTCACCACATACAGTACAACAAGCTATGTAACATTAAAAATGACACCTGAACATAGCCTGACATGGCTGCTACATAAAGCACACACGCACACGCACACTCACACACACACACACACACACACACACACACACACACACAGTAAAATCAGCAAATGGGCAATAATCAACTGTGTTCAGTAACTTTGTACAGTGTAAATTAGCTTGAGTTTGATGATTTCAGCAGGAGACGACAGGGCTTTTGTTCAACACTGAATTGTTTCATTATAGTCCAACACTTCAGTCAGTTCACTTTCAAAGGAGAACTGGGACAAAGAGTTCAGTCTGTATGTCATCATTAATGCCCTGATGCCAGTTTTTACCTGACTGACAGTTGAAAAGAGTCTTTCAACAGTAAAGCTTCTTGTTGCTGCTGACAGGGAATGGGCTGAATTAGCAGCCACGTATATGCCTGGCCCAGCAAGAGTCTCTTCAACATTCCAAAAATCTAAAATATTCAGTTTACGGAGTTTGAAGAAGCTTAAAATATGAAACTGCAATACAGGGGATGATATTAGATGTCATTCAGGCACATTAAGAAACTCTCCGTTTGTATTGTTTTTTCTCTTGTCACGCTTTGAAAAAAAGAAATACAGGAATGGATTCAGACAGTGAGTGAAAAAGTAAAAACATTCCACAAACGTCAACTTCTTGCTAAGTTGCAGCATCTTTTCCGACGTTGTTAACCGAGCAACCACATACAGTACGCGAAGACAGAGAGGAAGAAAGCCAACAAGCAGGGAGACAGCGATTATTCGAATGAAAAATTGATAAACTCTAATGGTAGGCTTTTTCTTGTCAGGCATTAGCCTTTTTTTGAGCCCTTTAACAAGTAGCATATAGAAGGACAACAAGACTAGGTGGCTCAAAACTATCAATAAAATATACACTGCTTCAAGCTCTGGTGCGATCCTCAGATTCTTGCAGGAACGGCTGTCATTCTGGTCTTTGTCCATTTTCAGTGAAAACACAACAGGAAGAGCTACAAGAGCTCCGAACAACCACACAGAAGACAGTAAAAGCCGCTGCCATCTCCGGTGAAGCTCGTGCCACTTTTCTGGGTGAAGAATCTGGCAGATAAAATGGAGAGTTTTAGTTTCATGTATGTCATCGCATATATCTGTACAGACAGACCAGGGAGTCAAAAGCACTGTTGAATAGAGACACCTAGAATCAGAACAAAACCTGTGTGGGACTGTTGCCTACATACCTGGTAGTACCTCTGGATGCTTATCATCACCAGAATGTTCAAGTCCGAGCTTATGCAGAAACAGAAGATGTAAAAGAGAAGTTTACAGACTCCAGGGCTCAAATGTGGGTCATAACAGAAAATAACAACAGCAACAGGCAGGCAGAGCAGGCAGAGGAGGTCCGACACCGCCAGGCTGAAGAAGAGGCGCTTCGAGATGTTTGATCCACGCAGATGATGTCTGAGTTTTTCTATTACGGCGATGTTAGCAGGGATACCCAGCAGGCAACTGATCGCAATGATCACACTGGAAACAATGTACCAGATAAAGAGATCGGAGGTTGAATGCATTTCTGGATGGGAGTGGTTGGTGATGGAGGAGTTAAAGGAGTGGTTGAAGCTGCCGTTAAAAGTCATCATGGAGGGCGACTGGGGATTGACTTTAGTCTTGTGACTTCTTCGCCTTTGTCGTTCAAAGATAATAATATATCCTCTTGTGTGGAGCTCAGACCGTGTGTCTTCCCTTTCTGTGACTGAGATGATAACACCCACTACCTAGCTCTTATACCCACACTTCACTGGTCTGTGGCTTTTGGTTTACAAGTGGTTAACTTCAGTTCTATCACAACTACAGTATATCTGCTGTGAACATCTGACTCCCACTGTTACAATAACTGGAATACATGAAATATCAGTAGGGAGAATTTTCTAGGAACATGTCATTGTGTTGTCTCTGTGTATTTCACCGTAAGTATGGTAGCATCACAGCACGCAAAGCTCCACTGTGCAGAAGTTTTGCCTCACAGAGAAGCTAGCGTGAATGTTTGCGCCCTATTTTCGTAACAGTGCAACAACCAGCGCAAGCAGCCATATGAGAGTTTTATATTTTTCTGACCTTGAAAATGGCTTTGTGGAAGGACAAGCCCAATAAAGTGGTGGGAGGTTAATTAAATTGAGGCCATGCAAAGTAGGTTCTTAGTATTTTGGTGGAAATGGGGTCTCTGATGTGCTGAAAATAGATGGGTGTCTTGTTTTTGATACAGCATCACTTCTCTAACATAAGCAGAAATAACTATAACTATGTTTCAAATGAAAATGAACTGTTTGAATTAAACATTCTCCATTTAGTTGATGTCTTTAAATCATGGCCAAAAATGAAGAAACATTTGTATTTCTTTTTAGTAGGAGATGATGCAAGTTGTTTTTCAACTGCTCTATATCATATGATATTTTTAGTATTAGTGCAGTCAGCCAGATGGCTTATACTTTATGATACGCCACCTGTAATGAACTACTTTCAGAATTTCCCCAGAAACTAGAAAATGTGCAAACCCACAGGACGGCAACTGTGATAAACAGATGTGAACAGCTGTGTCACAGCTAATCACAACATCTAATTTCTTTTAACATGATATTACAGTCGCCCATACATGTTAAGATACAGTGTGTTGCGTTCATGAGGGTCATGATCATGGAACGTGTAGATACATGTGTCCTACTTATGTGTGGATTTCATACCAAAGACATTCTTCTAAAGCCAAACATCATGACTTGGCACGGAGATCAACCGCACCAAAATATCTGGCCTTCCTCATCACTTTTGATCTCGTTGTAGTTTACAAGGTTCTTTCTCATGGACCAAACAAATAAAGATCCTCGAAGATGAAAAGATTATTTAAGGGAGCGAGTCCAAATGGATTCAAAGTTGAAAGAGAGAGAAAAGGATGTTTGGGACTTTGAAATGTGAGAGTTCATGCGTCACTTCTCCCTGGGGATTAATCAGATATCTATATATATATATTTTACTCAGGGTAAATGGCTGGGTAGGTGTGCACTTTCTGTGTCATTACAAACGCAAACATACAGTAGGGTCCAAAAATCGACTTTTGGATGTTACCGTATATTCTCATTTAGAATTCCCCAATAATTCCCTCTAAAATGCTGCCTGCATCTCCCATTTTTTCAGCAATTCACACAAATTATGAAAAAAAACAACTAATTGATCATTCAGTTTGTGATACCCAACAATAGGTTAACAACTAATTCAGAGACCAGTAGGCTAAAGAGATGATTAGGTGCAGCGAATGTGGTAACGCTGCCAAAGTCTGGAAGAAGAACTTTTGAGTTTATCTTGTGTTAGTCCACATTTTGAGGAACTCATTCAGGCAGTTTCTCCTCCTCATAACATCACAGTCTGAGCAGAATAAGACAGAATTTGAAAAACTAGATGGACTACATCTCTGAGTATGCACTAGGGCAGCCATCTTCAACTCATTCCACAAAGGGCCATGTGGCTGCAGGTTTTCATTCCAACCAAGCAGGAGCACACATGCACACCAATCAGCTGACTGAAGAGTGAGTTCAGCTGATTAAATGAATTGAGCCAGGTGTGCTCCTGCTTGGTTGGAATGAAAACCTGCAGCCACATGGCCCTTTGTGGAATGAGTTGAAGATGGCTGCACTAGGGGAACCTCATCATCAAAGTCATCAAAGAAGTGCTGAAGCAAGTTCCAGGTTAGCTTTATTTGCTATCAGGCCAAAATGTTGTCAGGCAGACTTTAATCTCATGTGTTGTTAAAAATGAAGTCCTTATTTCAATTCAGCAAATCAAGTCTTGTATAAAGTGACGACATGGCATTTGATCATAGGCAGAGCAGACAGTCACACAGAGCCTGACAGCATCCTGCTACACAAGAGCCACAGACTATAAGAAAACAACGCACATTAGCATTCATGCTGAGGTCACATCTTGTTCTGCATCTTACCTTGTTGAACAAGTACAGTGCAACAGTCGCCTGTCAACTAATGCCATTTACCTAATGTCACCACCTCCATGCAGCTGAGACAACAATACATTGAAAAAACATTATTTTTGACCTATTGAGCTACAATTGAATGCAATTTCAGTTGGACTTTAAAAGCAAAGACCAGAAACTTCTGCTGACTCATGGTCTTTGTTGCTTGGTTGATTATCCGTGAACCTTTGTGTGCCAATACACTGTCCAAGTGAAATATTCCTCGAATCCTTTTTTTTAAATTCATGGAAATCCATCAAGATAATTGTCTCATTTGCAGCAGCATTTGCTAATCGCAGTTATAGGTCACTATTGACATATAGGAACTGCCCGATACAAGCATAACCTTACTCTGCTGACCAATAAGTAATCTGGGATTTTTGCTGATTGCGTTTTTTTAGTGTTTTTCAGAAAATGCAACTATTGAGTCTCTATTGATGTTTCCTCTCCAAGTACAGAGAGAAAGTGTCCCAAATGTGGTCATTTTTGGTCAGAAGAGTAATTACCACCACATCTTCTCTCTTTTCTCTACATATAGATTTGGACAACAGTGATGCCAATGAGAAACTGAAGTTCAGCATACTCAAGAGGCTCCCTGAGGTATTTGTGTGTGTGTGTGTGTATGTGTGTGTTCAAACAGTTGTTTTTATGCAGCGCTTGGAGCAGCTTAGATCTTGTCTAAGAGGAAACGATTGAAGGAAAAAGAAAGGCATTCAACCTTTTCTATCTAATGTAATTACTCAACAAAAAAAGATACTCTTTGCATAATATCAGCCATCCAGATAAAGATGTGTAGTGTGAACAAACTTGGAAGACGGAGCTGAAATCTCCCAGAACTCGGCATCAGTGAATTTTTCAACCTGGATTTTATGAGGAGTAAAAACAATGCACAAGGCTATTACTGTATAATCCGATCTATTAGTGAGGGGGACGTTTTGATCTTCTCTCGAATGGCTCTTTCCCGAAACTTCCCATTCTGGTCCAATTAAGAGTTCAAAGTTATTTTAGGTCTCATCTCCCTCAAGCCCCCCTCAAGCCAATCACAAAGCACTTGTGTAACCGGCTGATGAGCGTGTGTGTGTGTGTGTGTGTGTGTGTGTGTGTGTGTGTGTGTGTGTGTGTGTGTGTGTTCCGTCCGCATTGTGATCAGAGGAATGTTGAGTGTTTAGTGTCTCTGTTCTGTTTCCTGCCCGTCAGACCTTTGTTGGGTGAGTTTGGCAGGCAGGAGAGATTTAGCAGGTACACACACACGCACACACACACACACAGAAGAGTTTGAAAACAGGATACTTTGTCGTCCCATGATAAGTTTTCATCATATTTCTGCAGTTCATAGTCATTTTGTGAGGTTTCTGAACGGTGTTGCAGTTGAGATACTGAAATATTTTGGGGGTTGTTTTTGCTTATTTGAACGGTCTAGCTCATTATGACCATCATATTCACTGCACACGTTATTATAAAGTTGAGCACTGCCACTGAAGGTTTATTCTTGACCTTGGAAAGAGCAGTTATGACAAAACAACGCTAATCATGGGGTCTACTTACTTTTTGGGGAGTTTCATACACATAGCAAGAGAATTGATAGGCTATTATGATAATCATGCAGTCACTTGCTGCTTCTAGCTTCTCAAATGTGATGATTTTATGGCTTTCTTAGTCTTCCGTGATGGTAAACTTGAAGCTACCCTTACCTTTGTTACATTTTTACACTTTTTTTTGTTTAGGTTAAAATGCTATTAATAAGGTAATGGCACTCTAAAATGTTAGAGAGATCTACCAGGCATAGAAACAAAACATTATTCTATTCTCATGATATTCAGTTGGAAACTCCGAAACTTATCTTCCGCATTACGTAATCGTGCACGCACCCCCACCAGGAAGAGAGTCTGTTGTGGATCCACGGCATTATAATACATCCATGATACACCGAGATAGCCATAAACAGTAACGTCTGACAATGACAGACAAAAGCGGGACACAGCTTCCACCTCCAGCCGCTCTCATGGTCTCTCAATTTAACTTCCAGAAAACATACCATATTTTGATGTTATTTACATGTAAGATTTCCCACTCTCAGTAACCATTATTAATTCAATAGCAACAGAGCAGAGAACAGAGAACTGCTGTTGCTTATGAACATCTCACTGTGACACCTAAAGAAACACAAAGTTATTTTAGCCCTGATGATGCATTGTGAAAATATGTGTATTAATGAGTTGAGGTACAAAAGTTAAATTCTTCCGTGAGTGTTCGGCCCCATTTGTTTCCTCTCACCTCTGAAATAAGGACAGTCTTAAAGTAAACCAGCAGCTCTGTGTCAACTTTGCAACTTTGTGTGTATGGAGCAAGACTTTAGGAAAAGCTGTTTTTTTTCTATTATTGTCAGTCACGCTTGCTGTTTGCTTTTGTGTTCATTATTATTGTGCTATGAATTTCACAACACTGAAAAATGTGATTTCCCTGGAATCTCACATTAGCAGTCAAGTCCTCAATAATGGTTTAGAGTTCCAATTGGCACAATAGAGAGGGACAGATGTTCACATGCTCCAGGGATAATGCTTTAAGACAACATGAACTGCATTCCCAAAATGTAATCTCTTGCCTTTTTGTGTGTGTGTGTGTGTGTGTGTGTGTGTGTGTGTGTGTGTGTGTGTGTGTGTGTTTGTTTGTGAAGCCAATGGAGCAGAGGATCTACCATATGTGGGACCATCCTGTCAGTTCAGCTTCAATCTCCAGAGATTATGTTAAAAGTCTGCTTGAGAAACACAACAAAAACAAGGTAACATGGTATATATCTTTTCTTTGTCACATGTTAAAACACTGCAGAAACAGTGTGGCCCAATAACCCCATGAAAATGAAAATAAGACTTTTTTCACAATTTGTAGAATTTCAAAGATGACTTCATTAATCATTAAGTCAATTTTAAAGCAAAAATGTGAGGATGTCATCTTGGGCTCTTGGGATACTTGTCAGTTTTCTCACATTTTATAAACTACATGATGATGACAGACACTTAATCAACAACAATAAATCTAATAGTTCCTGTCTTAAAAACTCAATAAATCATTACATTTCTGTGTGCAGAAGAAATGTCTTACTTGTACTTCTTGATTAAATGTGTTAAAAGAGTGACCCTGGTTAACATAACTGAGTGTACATCCACTTCATTATGCTACTGGCCGGTTTCAGTCAGCTAATTGGCTAGCAGACTGCAGACTGACATGAAGAGCCAGTGGCACTTTATGCGGTGACAGGAAGGGCAGGCTGCCTGAAAGTTTAATTGGAGCCAACTTTATCCGTTAGAGGAGACAAGTGAGTTAAGGTGACTAGTTTCTGGATTTTGCTGTAGATTTGTCTCGACTGAGTGTATCCCCCCCGAAAAAGCCTGCAGTATCCACAGTTGTGTTTTTTTGTTTTTCCTTTCCTCCTCAGGGCTTTGCATTCACCAGCAGGGATAAGCCAGGTTTCAGACCGGAGTTTCTGCCTCTTACCTATCTGGCAAAAGTACTCTCTGATATAGAGGAACAAGGTACTGTGTGTCTGTATGTATCCTGCCTGGTTTAGATACAGAGGCCTCGGGAGGATTAAGACAGAATGTGTGCGTTTTATGTGGGTGCTCGGTCAAAAATGCTGCAGTCTCTAGCACGGAAGGAAGTGTGTGTGTGTGTGTGTGTGTGTGTGTGTGTGTGTGTGTGTGTGTGTGGATGTTGAAGCTTTATATCATCGTCTATCTCCTCTTCCTGTGTTCCAGCTCTGAACCCTTTCGAGGAGCAGGAGAACGTGGACGCCAGGTTTGTGGAGGAGACAGCTCTGAAACAGACACTCATCCTGTTGGGCTTTGAGGAAAAATGAAGAATCAGGAGGAAGGCGGAGAGAGAGAGAGGATGGATGGACTGAGGCAGAAACAGATGAGGGGGAAAATGTGTTTGAGAGAACAGTCATTGACTAGGCCTTGAGGACAAATAACAGATGGGTGGATGACTGAGGGCGAGGAGTGAAAGATGAACCTAAAGATTGAAAGGCAGAGCGCTCATAAACAAGCTCTCACTGTTTGATGACAAATCGGGGTGGGAGGAAGAAATAGATGGATGGAGACATCTAAAAAGAAAAGGTGGAGCAGAGCACCTTATTTCAACTCATTTATAAACGGTACCAAAACTTTAATACAATAGGGATCTTCAGTTAGTGGTCTAATTCATTTTAGGGAAAAATACTTGTCAAATTTTTATTGAAAATCAATAACTGTAGCTATTTACTGCAGCTATTTATATTAACTCAATTTCTGTAGCAGCAACAATTCTCTCCCACGTCTCCCTTGCCGCAACTTCTCCACATTCTCTCCTACAATTTATGAACATTGGTGTTTTATACCGCAAACAGTATTTATAAATCAAACACCCTTGTTTATCCTCCTGTGCTTTCTGTAACGCTGCACCCCATCAACTTGATTACATGCTGACAAAAGCTTTGCCGACACAGTAGCTTGATTCGCTTGCTTGGTGGCTGCTGTGCATTAAATCTAATTTTGACTTTTTTAAAAGGGGGCTTCGGTATAACTCAGTGGGACTAACTGTCACTTTTAAAATGCCTGATATTGTAAACTGAACACACAGACGAACAGATACACTGATTATTACTTCATACCAAATATAAATGAGATTATGTGATGGGGTGGCAGGTGAGCAAGAAGGATTTTCAAGATTTGACATCATTTAGATGTGGATTAAGCATAACTGATTGCAATTTATTATTATGAAGATGTCATGTTGACGTTCCTATGAGGGAAACTTGTTTAGTGTATTTTTTTATTATAGTGCCCTATACCCTACTTCGAGATATTCTTATAAGTTTTAGCCAAGTTTGGTGATCCAAATAATCCCTCATGGCCAATTTAAAATGAGACTAAACTAAACTTGATCTTATACATAAAATGTGGCAATCTTAAGCAATAAGACCCATTTTTGCTTTATTCAATACACTCAGGGGTTTTTCTGCTCTTTATAATGGTATCACTACTGTAGGTCAACTCTTATCTACTGTTGGTACTGTTACACTGTGTTTTTAGCATTTTAGCATTTAGCATTTAGCATTATCCTGTAAGTGTCACTAGTGGTCAGCTATAAATAATGAAAAAGACAGCAGACTTTAATGTTTATATAGAAACAAACTGTCTACATAATGCTGTATAAAGCATCAAACCAAACAAGACAGTACAGGGTTAATGATATAAACCGAAAATTTTAAAAAACAACACTCCGACATTACTTAGCAGTCTGTACACACACACACACACACACACACACACACACACACACACACACTCTCAAATGTCTGGTTTAAATAACATGGCCATGTGCCCTCAATCATGACAGTGCTTTTACTGTAAGTGGAGACGTTATATTGGTAGTGGTGTGTGTGGTGTGTGTGTGTGTGTGTGTGTGTGTGTGTGTCTGGCATTGGTACATAATCCATTTTATAGTGTTGGCACCTTACACCCCATCTGAGACTAAATATTCTACATTATTTACATGTCGTATCATGTGATTTGAGAAGTAAAACCTTCCTATGAATAAAGGGATTTCTTAATCATTCATGTTTCTTATGTTTACACAAAGTTTTGTATGATGAATTGTAAATAAAGAGATTTCTTTTTCAAGTTCACTACATTCTTCTCTCTTACTGCCATTCCTTAGAAGAATACATTATTAGAGAAGTATTTGGCTAAACTTAGGCCTTGGTTAACTCTGCTTCCAGTGAATGTCCCGTGAACCTTTTTCTTTTTATTGGAAATCCGATTGCAGTGTGGAGCTTGGAGAACAATTTGTAAATGATCTCAACATAAAAATCGAAAGCAGAGCTGAAACTTAGTGTTTTGGACAGCCTCAGGCCCTCAGCAGAGTTCCACAGAAGTAGGAAATAATGTCAGTGACAGTAATCACATTTGCTGAGCCAGATTTAGTGAAGGAAAACACCCATTGACGCCTACATAAATGCTTATTTTGCATTATCTACATGAATGCCAAAATCTTCTCGAAACCGTGACCACCACCGGGGCAGAATCAGCTTGAATTATTTAGATTCTAGGAATTCCTCCTTTAATATGAACAACTTGTTCATTCACCATTTGATTGCCTCCTCCACACTCTGTTATGCAGGCAGTGTTATGTAGCCAGCTAATAATGCACAAACAGTGAGGGGCTGAATTAATCCGACAGCTCTCAGCGTCAGCCTGCAATTGATGATCACACACACACACATCACCACATGGGTGGACAGGGCTGGCTCAAAAAATCTGATAAACTCAACCTGCTGCCTTTTTGAACCTTTTAGGAAGTTGACTCACACAGCATGTACTGCAAACTAAGCTCAACATGGTGTACACCAGCGGTTCAGTTCCCCCTGTCTGTAGTTCATCAACACCCTCCTTATCCAAACGGACTCATTTTCAATCGATTTTAAAGGGTATGCTATAGTTGTAATTGTTAAAAGTAACACTGATTAAAATAATTTCTCACAGACAATCAATGATTAGGTCAGTTTGCTCAGTATCCTTATTACATTTAGCTAATTCTTTATCAGTAGGCTAACCTTTAGGTCATTGTCTATTAGCTATTTTACACTGTTTTAACAGTTACTTCATTTATTTGATTGGCTCATTCAAAAATGTCCCTGAGTTAGCTAAAAAAGCTAATTTTACTTGAGAGCAAAAAAAGCTGGTTTTAGTAAGTCCAACACGGCTCTGCTTGTTTACAACTCCATTTCACCCAGTGCCAGCCTACAGTAGCTGCGCCGGAACAACAGACAACCCTGGCAACCCGCAATTCCGGCCGCTAACTGGCTGGTAGCAGACTTTGCTGGTAGCCTACAATGTACACAGAACGTGTCAGAACGTCATTGTCGAACCATTAAAAATTTTTAAAAATATTGATTCAGACTAAATTTTTTTTGGAAAAGCAATACTTTCATTTTGTACCCCTCAAAATGCCCCGTGGGTCTATTATTTAAAAAAATATATAGCTTTTAATAAATATTCTACATATTCAACCTTTAATTTTAGCCTTATCTATTACTTTTAGGTTATGTATGTAGGTCTGGTATGTCTATAGCTAATTATTTCAGCTGTTTTATTACTTTGAACCATTTCATTTGTTTTATCCATTAATGTTAGGCTAGCTCATTATTTCATGTTTGTAAATGACTTCATCCTTTCCTTTTTTTTTATTATTAATGTTTTTATTCATTTGACAGGCACAAGTACATACAATGAGAAATAATGACTTTTTCCTTTTTCACAAACAACAACCACTTATTCCCTCCCACCCCCGACCCCTCCCAGTCCTACATAGACTTCATCCTTTCTTTTACTTTTAGTGTAGTGCTGTGACAATAAATTTACTACCACACAATATGTCATTTTATTCAGATGTTTATTTTCCTCCTGAAAACAATGTGGATATATTTTTGGATCAAATCATCATTTCTGTGATTTCACATTAGTTGAGTTACTCCACAATCTTTCCATGTACTTCATCTGGGGCCCATCATGTACACAGTAATGGCCGCCACATGTACTTGGTATGCAAACACAAACAAAAAAACTGTCTCTATCTAAAGCTACAATCAGCAGATCAAGTCCCAGAAGCTTTCAAAGCATGCAACTTTTTTATTTTTGTCACAAGTAACCAACTCTAAACCAGAGCTCCATATTATCCTTTGACTCTCCTCCGCCGCCTCTTCCAAGTGTCATCTATCTCTCGTTCCTCTTCATTTAATTTCTCCTCTGTCTTTGTCATTCTCTATGCTCTTTTCATTGCCTGATTTTCCCCTCTGTATTTACATTTATCATTTCAGGCATTAATAAGGCACTCTTAACCTAGCTCAGAGCTTAAAGCCAATCCAATTTATTCATCATCAACGACATTATAAGTGTGAGGGTTAAAATGGCAACAAGGATAGAATATGTAAAAATATTCAAGTGTCCCCCGAGAAATGGATTTCTGATATGTTGCTGGGTACAGAAATAATCAAAATCTTTTATTGGTGGGCATGATGTAACAACACAAAGTTACACATTTCATCTGTTATTGTGTGTACTCTGTTTTTGCTTCCACTCGTCTACAGTATTTGGTGTTGCTGTAAGCAGAGCGTAAACAAGCTCCTTGCCAGTGAATTTTAAAAAAAGGAACAAGATTAGACCCAGATGCAGTCCACACACACACACACACACAGACACACACACACAGACACACACACACACACACACACACACGAGATAAAACAGTGGTATGCTGGACAGTGACTAAACAAACAAAAAAAGCAGGAGGAAGGAAAAGGCAGGAGCAGATACATGTATAGGTGATAAGAAAGAGCCAAATCTCAAAAATGCTTTGGAAAATATTTTAAATGCTCACTTGCTTTTAAATTTTACCTCAAGAGGAGATGAAATGTTTCTGGAGGACACTGATGTGAACTGTGTGGATTATGATTCAAAATAAATCCATAATACTACTCACTATGAATTTACAGTGGTCTTAATCTGAATGTATGCACATTGCTTTCTATATCTCTACATGTTTGAGTGTTGGTTTGCGGACATGTCTCATGTTGGCTCCTGGCTGGGAGGGTTTGAAGGGGGCCTGGGCTCCGTAGGGTTTTGGCAGGGGGAGCTGGTTGGTCTGGGGGATGTACGCGTTGGGACGGACTTCAGCTGTGGTGTACTCTCCATTAGGCAACTGGTTCCACTCGTTTTCTTCAGCCAGCTGCAGCACATAAGCAAGCAAGCACAGACACACACACACACACACACGCACACACACACACACACACACACACACACACCAAGGAGCAGGTTTAATATTTAATGTGGTGTATAATGAATAACCTTGAACTCAAGAGTTAAAATGTAATTTTCCCAAAGTTTAATCATGTAAATAGAATAATTAATTTTAGGTATTTCTTTTTTTCGTATCTCAAGACAAATAGAGCAGCATGTTTGATTCATGATTGTGAATTCATGAGCTCACGCTTACAGTACAACGCTGACTGAGTTTGATTTTTTTCTTTTCTTTTTTGTTAAGATTATCTATAGTAATTGAAAATACATATTAGACAGATTATGGATACTGATTCTCTGTGAGATGTGATACACAGGATTTAGACAGTAAGCTGCACCTGTGAATCCATCTGATGCAGCTTATGTTGCAAAGATGCTCATGTTCAGTGTTTTTCTCTCGAGACGTTTCAATGGTTGAATGTTGAGTACAAAAACAACAAGAAGCAATCAGTGCCTTAAATGCCACTATTTATACATATATATATATATATATATATATATATATATATATATATATATATATATATTTTAGCGTGACTAGGTGAATGTGTTTCTCTCTGCAAATTATTATTTTACCTTTTGTAACATGAGTTAATTCAAGTTGCATTCATCTGGAAGACTTTTCTACAAATGCAAAAGAGAACGAATGATTTGCTTAAGAAGCCTTGGTGTTATGTTTTGTATTAGTCTTGTTGTGGTTGCCAGGCAACTAGCGGAGACATCAGAAATGTGAAAACCTGTTGTTTTCACATTTTTGTTGTGGGTTAAACAAACAGGATGCTGATTAGTAAGTTGTAGCCGTTTCCCCCTGCTCACAATCTTCATGCTAAGCTAACACTAATTACCTCCTGGTGCCCAGGCGTGAGAGTGGTATCGCTCTTCTCATTTAACTGTTGGCAAGTGAGTGAATGAGTATATTTCCAAAGATGTCAGACTATTCCTATTCTAACATCCGTCCCTCTCTACCACCTGAGCTACAGCTGCTAAATAATTGAATACAGTATATTTTAACTGTGGCAGAAAAAGTTCTCCCTTCCTCTAATAAAATTAAAATATGGCTTGTAAAATACTGACAGTGGCTCGCAAAATTGATTTGGACTCAGTATGGCTGATGGATCAATTTGTAACCATGGCGGAGTCGTGCTGAGAAAAAGTATGCCCTCGTCCTCATGACACTACAGTCATGCCTTTGACTTTCACCTCACAACAGCATGCAAATGAACTGAGCCTAAATCTCACAGAGACTTCAAAGAGATGGCGATTTTCTCATGCATATGAACAGTTTATACTCTGGCATGTGATCTAAGGAATGCACACAAAACAATGAATACTGGCTTTGAATGCACAAAAAAAAAGATGAAGCATGAACTCCCAATAAATAAACAGGAAACATCATATTTCCTCTTTTTAAAGTTCACAAAAACACATTTGAAGGAAAAAGCTAAAAATGGATGATTAACGTCAAGTCCAAATGTAGAAATATGCAATACGGAGTAACATTCAACTACAGATTCTGAATGTTTCTTCCCATTCTTTACTTATTGTGGTGTCTTTTTGGGCTCTCAATGGGAATAAATCGGGTATAACAGGCTGCAGACAGCTGGACGGGTTTCAGACACAACTGATCCCTTTCTTTTGTAGACAGCCTCTACTTCTGTCTGCCCTTCATGTTCTGTGTTTGTGTGCTTCAAGATAATACTACTCTATTTCCTGCCTATTCTGTGTGTGTGGAGGATCACTCACTGCCGTCTCAACCTGAGCATGTTCAGGTATACAGCAGCCCTTTTGTGCCTCAGAATATTAATCGATTCCTGCTGTGTGTTTTGCCCGGTGCCACTTCTTTTCTTTGTCACTCCTTCTTCTTGTCTTGCCCCTCACTGCTTTAATCAATTCCTGAGCAGTGATCTTTGTGTGTGTCTGTATTTCTTTACCCTTTCTTTCTCCTCTTTGTCCCTTTGCCTCCTCTTCTTGTCCCGGAGCATCCTTCTCCATTCCTCCTCTATCTCAGCATAGAGCGGCAGGCCCTGCTCCAGCCGCCGTTGGCACCTGTCCATCTGGAAACACAGGGGCAGCGCGAGAAACATTCACTTTGCATTCCTATCACTCGGTCCACTCTGCACTTTTTTGGCCTGATTCAATTCAAACTGCACCCAAAAACAGATGGTCGTATTAGTGTCAGAACTTGGGCAAAGTTATGCATCTGCATTTTCTACTTCTACAGTAGCTGTGTGTAAGGCTTTCT
Source organism: Scomber japonicus (assembly GCF_027409825.1). Lineage (NCBI taxonomy): Eukaryota > Metazoa > Chordata > Actinopteri > Scombriformes > Scombridae > Scomber > Scomber japonicus. The sequence continues at coordinate 12,531,344 of NC_070600.1, read as the reverse complement.
GCAGGTGTACATCAGCTGCAGGGGCTCTTCAGGTTATTAACACATATTTCTTGAAACACTTCAAAGACGTTGGAAATCTGCTCATTTTTAGTACTCGTATTCTTTATTGAGACAAAAGGCTGTTCAAATCACTGCCCAAATTCAATGTCTTGCTTAAATGATGGCTTAGCCAATGTTTGTAATTTTTCTCTTAGATTCACAAAACCCATTGTGCTTGAATACACTATTCATATTCTGCAAAATAACAAAACAAAAAAGCAAACATAAAATGACTGATTATGCTTGTCATTTCATATCTGAATGGAAATGGATGATTGGATGTGAAGCTTGCAAAGCTGCATTTAGTGTTGTTTAACTCTCTCCTTCACTCTGTACTCAAAGGGGCAGAAAGGTGTTGGAATTAGGAGTGCTTAATACTGAAAAAGCTTGAAACTACCTATGTACTGTATGTCATTTTTGTTAAGTAAATAAATATATACTTATAAAATAGTACTTTTCTGTTGGCTAAAATAAATACGGTAGTGTAAATAGTTTTTGTTCAGTAATTATGCTGGCTATGACTGTTAAAATTAAATGAATAAAAATGTTTCCTTAAAGCTGCCTGAATCAATATTATTAAATAAACGATGGATGATCTACTCTGTATAATGTGAAAGGTATAAATCGCTTCATGCCGTTGCACCCCAGTACTTAACGGACCTTCTCCATGTTTACCACCCTTCACGGGACCTGCGCTCCGCCGACTTGGGCCTCCTGTCCATCCCCCGCACCAGAAGGCAAACCTTCGGGAGCAGGGCCTTCAGTGTGGTAGCTCCTACACTGTGGAACTCGCTCCCCCCTAACATTCGCCCAGCACCAACTCTGGACTCTTTTAAATCATTGTTGGCTAAATGTGTGTTTTTTGTCTGTGTTTCTGGTTATTGTGAAGCGACCTTGGGTTTCATGAAAGGCGCTATACAAAATAAAGTTATCATTATTATTATTATTATTATTATTATTATTATTAAGGTATTAAGGTCACTCATAATGATGAAGCCAAAGAGAGTAATCAACCAAGTTCCTCAGCTCATTGTTTTGGTTTTCTGGCCTTCAACTTTACTGTTTTAGTTCACTCTCACAGATCTCATCAGTGTCATTAACATCTGCAGCAGGTCACTGTTTTCAGTGAAAGAACTCTGATAAACCAAGTGTACACTACCTGCCCACTACCAAAACAGCAGATAAAGATGGCAAATAGTGGGGAATTTAGCAGCTAGATAGCCAAATATTACCCGCTGGTGCAGACCCAAGCAGAGCTAAAAAGTTGTCTTGTTTGCAGATAGGAGATAGGAAATAAAAAGTAAAAAGGTAAATATGCTATACAGCAATAGCATGAATATGCAGATGTGGATTTAGCTTGTGTAGGCAAAAGTACAAACACAAATATTAGCTTTAAACATCAACAGAAGAATGTTGCATAACTACATGTAACATTGACAACAGCAAATTAAGACGACACATAATCACAAGGAGTTTAACTTACCGTGGTTGTGATTTGAGTCTTTTGAACAAACTAACCCCAACCCTTTTTTTCAACAGTTTATGACTTGTGGTACAAACAACAACAATGGAACTCCTCTTGGTTGCTATAGATGCAGATATGGATGTTCATAAGTGGCTAACCACTAGCTTCCCTAGCTATTTCTCAGTTCCAGTAAACAAACAATATAAGTGCACAGGTACAATCTGTTTCAGTAAAGTCTGCTGACATCAGGGTCAGTAGTGCCTGTGAATGCTAAATATAGTGATTCCCTGATGCTTTCATTTCCTGTATTAGTCTTAATTCAATTAAATTCTTCACTGTTTCTTTTCTTTCATTAAAATTGTTTCATTTTTATGAAAGATTTTTATCTCATTTATGAAAACAAATTATTGCTATTTTGTCCTTCTGTGTCCTTGATTTGTTTTACTGTGCAAATAATCAAAATAAATGGGTTTCAAGCGAACACTGGGACATAGTGAGAAATTATTTAAAGATACTTTTCGCTGTCTTCGATCGCGGTCAGTGGAGAGTGACAGGAATAATGGGAAAGACAGTGGGGACGCTGAGGGCAGAATGTGGAATGATGATTGCAGGTAGGACTCAAGAATTCACATTGTTGTGCACTGTGTGTGCCGTGATGGCATGAGCGACCAGGGACCACCTCTGACCTGGAGCTCTTTCTCTTTGATCTGTTGCTGGAGAGACAAAGAAGCGGCTTGCTTCATAGCCATCTCCGCAGAGACGGCCATCATTTGGTGACTGGTGTCGATTATATGAGATCGGAGCTCATTCAGCTGGAGGCAGATGACACACACACAAAAACACACAAACACACACGTAGATTAGCTAAATCTGTACTTCTTACACTGATTTGGGAAAAAAAACCCACTGTGTTGCAACTAATGTACATTTTGTGAAGCTGATGATTCAGTATGATTCAATAAGAGCTTCCTGCTACACACTATAATGCAATTCAGTAACTGTAGCTCTGTGCACACGTTTGACATTTTACACTACTAACAATTTATGAGACAAATAAAGACAGCCCGCAAGAGAGAAATATAGACAGCAGGTGAGAGTAAGACACATTTGTAATGCTCAGTGAACTCCTTCATGCCCACTCTGCGGGGCTCCTCACATGGACCGCACATGCTCTGCAAGCAATGTGTCAGTGTGTTTATGAAGGGAAAGACAGGAAAGACATTGAAGTGATTGTAAATGGACAGATAAAGAATACAACAATTGCCTTTGTGTGTGTGTGTTATTCTTAGTCTATATTCTTTTTTGGGGAAATGTATTTTTGTCTGTATTATCCAACGAGTGTGATTGTGAGTTAAGCCTCCTCTGTGTGTGTGTGTGTGTACTGTAAGTGGATCTTGTCTACCTTCTTTGCCAGTGACAGTCTGTCCTGTTGGCAGTTGTCCGCCTGCTCTCTGAGTGGCTTCGACAGTCGGGTCACCTGGTCCATGAGGAGTTCTTTTTCCAGCAACTGCCTCTCACGCTCCGCTAGATTCACCTCCAGCTACGTGCATAGAGACACGCACATTTTCACCTTTCAAACTGTTGCAATGTTTGCTTTAAAGTGGTCTAAACAAGTTTAAGGCATCATTAAATACACAGCATGTGTGCAGCTCCACTTTCACTCACTAACACACATTAACCAGCTGTAATGTTACAGTGTACCTGCTCAATCTTCTTAACCAGTTCCACAGTTGAGGGGTCTGTGCCTGTTAGCTCTTTGTAATCAGCTGTTCGATTTAGACCCTCTAGAGTCTGATCTCTGGCTTCTGACAACTGAGAGACACAAAGAATTAGAGGATGAGAGAGGTAAATACAAAGTCGAGAAAAAACAGTGCAGATAAAGTGTATTCACTTACACAATATAGGCATTTATACTGTACATGCAGGCTAGACTGTATTCATCAAGTCACTGTCATTGATGTCTCATAATGAAAATAATGCCAGTAATTTCCCACAGGACAGCATACTTCACATAAATGAATGTGTATACATACATTAAAACATAAAAGCAGTCTGCTACTGTCTGTTTTTACGAGTGCCTTTTCCTCCAGGCATTCAAGACACTTACTGAACTGAGGATTTAAAAAAAAAAAAAGGAACGCCTGAGACAGGTCTAAGCTAAATGCAGTGCCTACTGTATATAGGAGCTATTTCCCGCTAGGTGACAAGTCACTGACAAAGTGTGATAAGAGAAACTTCTTCTTTTTTTTTTTTTTTTTAAGTGCTACAGGAGCCCTCTAAGGGACTTGGTTTTTAATTTTTTTTCACATTTTCTGACATCTTTTAAGACAGCAGAAATAAAATGTGAGGTAAGGATACACAAGAAAGCACAAAGGAGATGAGTTAAAAGAACAGAGAGAGACAAAAGGCCTGCTGGAGGACAGGAGAAGACATTAAAATTAAGTGAGGGGAGAGCAAATGCATTTTAGATTCTTGCCGTAAGCTGACATTTTTATTCTAAAGGAGTGTTTGATAGGATACTTCTGTGACGTACATTGGCTGTTATGAGATTTGCTAATGCTGTGATTTCTTCAACCATCCAGACTGCCTTGCCACCCTAAAGAACAGAAGAAAAAGAGGCCAAGTACCAAAATCTAGTGCTGAAATGGTAAGTTGATTCATTGATAACACTCAACTTAAAATCCTGAAGTTTCCAAAAAATACCAACTACTACATGATGAAGTTTCAGCAAGTCCTGTATGATTGCATTTGAAGCCATAAAAATAAAAAGTCGGACAGAGAGGGCAACTTACAGTACAGATAATATGCACTGGCTGATGTAGAATATGTGTGATACTGAGAGACAGTGCGGAATAAAGTTATTCTCACCCTTAAGAGACCCATAGATCTTTCTATGATTCATGGAAACTGTATCAAACTGCATTAACAGATTTTTGCTAAACACAAAACTGACATTTTTGAGTTAATAAAAGTTGATTTAACATTAACATTCATTGTGAGTCATGGTTCTGATCATGTGATAAATATATAAGTCCAATATTCACGCTCCTTTTAGCTCTGCTTTGGTCTCCACCTACTCCTCAAGGAACTATGTGGTTCAATAAACAAAACAATGAGCTGAAAGACGCTAAAACACCTCATACAGTTGGTTGATAATTATCTGTGGATTCTTTTACATAACCCTCCAACATTTATTAATACAGAATGATTGATTGAAGAAGCTTTAGGGGGTTAACTGAATGATATTTAGTGAGCTGTTAATCCACAAAAAAGCTGTAAACTCTGGGAATTTTCAAACTTCTCCACAATTTTTATAGACTGAATTAAAGAAATAAACTGATTAATGAATGCATAACGAAAGATCATTATGCAAAACAGAAATGATTATAATATTTAGTATTTAATGTAGATTATAGAGACAAAGACAAATAAGACAAGAGGCTGCTTGAGCTGAAAAAAGGGACTGCAGATGGAAATGAGCAATTACTGTAACTACAGGATCTCAAAAGGGAAACTAATGCAAACATACCCAATGGGCCCATTACAACAGAATAATCATAGTCTATATATAAAAATATATGCAGCTGAGATAATCAAGGCACAATCACAGGGACCGTAAAAGAAAAAAGACATAAGCGTAAAATAGAAAGGAGGGGGAAAAAAACGGATTGGATGATAGAAGAAAGAAAAAAGTGAAAAAAAAGAGAACACATGAGAAAATATTAATAGATGCCTGAGGAGATCGGAGCAGGAGACACACAGAAAGTGAAGAAGAAGTGATGGGATAGCCAGCAGAGAGTAAAGACAGGAGTTGGGATGAGCTGAGGAGAAAAACAGGGTGTGGAAAAATGTTGGACGCAGGCGGTCTGACCTCACCTGACCTGGCTTATGAAACAGCAGCTTTTCTCCACCCAACCATACGGGGTGTGTGTATGTGTGTGTACGTACATGCACCTGTGTATGTTTACGTGCCGGTATCTGCTGTGAAAGTGTCAGGCATAAAGACAGCGTGGAACAAAGTGATGATTCCCATTTCCCCTCCCTTCATGGACAAGATTAATGAGGCCTCTCTCATGCAAACAGGCAGCGAGCCTGATTAAAACAGACTTTAAAAGCTGTTCATAAAGCTGCCTCTCCCTCAATGTCATATGACTTTGGTTTTAACTTAATAGTATGCCTGTCATGTGATTAAAGAAGGTGTTTGTGAGGCTAAAGTTACAGATACTCAAGTTGAAAAAAACAACAACTTGAAAGGCAGAAAAACACAGTAAGCAGCTGATAGACTGAAAAGCAGAGATGCATTCAGAGAGACTGATAAAAGACTGATGAGGAATACGCAATGAAAAAAGGAAAAGGAAAGCAGAAAAGAGCACGAGGGCCATTGTGAGAAAATGTTGGAGAGATAGGATGTGAAAGCAGACAAGAAAATACAGAATTAGAGACAGACAAGAGATGGTGAGAAACAGGAATTGTGGCTTGCAGAGAAAATGCCTGGCAACAAAACATCAGCGGGAGGAGTTGAATGCACGATTGGATAATTTCAAAGTCCAAAATCAAGCGACAAAGCCGGAAAAATTATTCCATTTATCTTCTGAATATGCAAAATGAAGAGCACCGAACTGTAAATGATCATACCAGTGACACCACAAAAAACTGAGTGGGGGGGGGGGGGGGGGGGGGTCTAGCTAGCATTAGAGCGGACTCTTATTCAGCACCCAATCACAACATGAAGTAACATTCAAAGTCTCAACATCGTGCTCAAATCACAGATGGAGGCAACAGTTAACATGAACTGAAATGATAGTATATTTTAGCTTTATATTGCACAAATTAAAGTTGAGCTGCCTTATTAACCCTTTTAGATCACATCCCCAATCATATTATTCACCTATTTAACGATATATACCACAAGCAATTCTTCTTTCTTCCTGTAAAACTAAATATGATGTGTGGTTATGTAGGCTTGAACCAACCGATTTCAACCAATAATATCATGACGTCCACCCATCAATCAATCAATCTTAAACTTTTTAGCGGCACAGAGCTTATGTCTGTAATGACACGCCCACTTTCCAACATTCTAATCAAATTCCTCCCAACTTTATGCCCTGCCTGTCTATCCTGCTTCACTTAGAAATATGTCATGGGTTAGATACACTAAAAATGCCATTTCATTTGGACTTTAATATTGTCAGTTGGTAAAGAAATGTACACCCTCTTATCATGACATAAAATCTATTAAACTCTAAATGAAGGCCTTCTTTTTGGGAATAACAGCTTTGACCAAATAAATACACATTTCAAAGCAAACACCAAGGAGATATATATAGATTCCTTAGCAAAGAAACTTAGATTTATATACACTTGTACTTATATAATGATCATATAATTATTGACGAAATCAGAATGGAGACACCTGCAAGTGCAATTAAGATTTTTTAATTCCAAAGCTTTAATGAGGATGAACTTTTTCAGACACCAGTATCTGCAAATCCCCAACTGAGCCGAGTGTGTGCCCAGTCCTCACTTTTGAGTCTGATTGATGTGTGTTCCGCCTTCATACATAACCACTCTGAGCCATTTAAACACTACATGATGGATGTGGTACAGCACTTCTCTGTCACTCTCCTTCTCCTCTCGCCGCTCTTCAATCAATCTTTTTTTTTTTCTCTTTTGTGCCCTTGCTCTTAACATTTTTCTACCCGTCCTCTCCCTGTTGTTCGTATGCGCTGATGTTTGTCTTTCTCTTTGTATTCATCTGTCTCTGTGTCAGTGTCTCTGTTCTGCCTGCCTGCCTGCCTCTCTCTGTTTTCTTCATCTGACAGTCAAAGAATAGCTTCTTTCTTGGCTCATGAATGCTGTAAAGCATTGTACATGTGACAGCATCCACGCAGAATACAATTTGCATCTAATTTACATTATTTCAGCTCAGTGAGTAGTTAACATGATGTCTTAAAAACCCACATAATAGATGGCACACTCCATGATTAATAGTATACTAATAAAAAATAATGACCTTATTTATATACCACATGCCAAAATTGGGTTACAAAGTGCCTCACATGACAAAAGACAAAAGGGACAGATCAGTAAAGCAGAAAGGTCGGCAAAGTAAAAACAGCAGTAAAATCATAATCATAATAAGGTTATGTAAGGTTAATTACCAGAATGTGTGGACAAATGAGCTCAACTAAACTTTCATAAGCCCCAAATGAGGAATAAATTTTAATTTGGTTTGAAAATATGCATTTTTAATATTGTCTTCTTCATTAGAATTTAACTGCACATCATATTTAAAACACATAATATTGGTAAATGGATTCACACTGTTGGTGTCAAATTGAAGCATTACTCCAGAGAACACCCATGTCAACTGTTTTTCCTTTGAGTGACTGAATTCATATCTGCCTCACTGCTGGTGAGTGTTCAATTATGGAAAATAACTAATTCATCACCTCATGGTACCTCATGAAATTGAGCAAGCATTGATTACAAATTTAAGAATATACAAGATAGGATATAGTCATGTTTTTAGATGGGATTTAAATGATGATAATGATTCTCAAATCATTTAACAGCCTTCAAGACCCTGACAAACAACAGCCTTCACTTTCAGTCTCTTACTGGTTTGCAGAAACAGTAATAAATTAAAGCTCCTGCATGTGGAGAAGCTCAGACTACACACAGTCTCATAAGACATTAAAAGATAGATAATGAAGGTCATATGTAACCTTAGATGAAATCAGTAATTGGATATGATTTGGAGTTACCATTCCCATACTATATTAGCAGTTAAGGTGGACAGTGTAAAAACTTTAAGAATGCAAAGTTAATTGGAACACTGTTATAAATCGACATTTTTAATTAATAAGATGTTTGAAGAAAATAAGTACCTCAATAAAACATGGAAAAAGTAAAATCAATTATAAAACGGGAAATGAATGAAGAAACACCAGGCCTCATGTTTTAGTTGGTTGTGGTAAGATTTGTTTGTGCTGATTCATTTTAGCTAATAAAATCACAATGTCAACTTTCTTTTTAAAGCTTTTTGTGTAAAAAGTGAAAAAGCCAAAGTTATTTTTTTCCACTTGAGATCTGCTGTGTGAACTTCGAGCAAAGCTAACTTCTAGATGGTCTTGCAAAAAAAAAAAAAACCCATCATTGTGTAGCGGTGTGTAGCGGTTGAGAGAGTAGCGGTTGAGAGAGGTTCGATTTAAGAGGTGAGTTAACAAATTATGTTTAAGAACTGTAGCGTGATGTTTCTCATACACACACACACACACACAAAATTCAAATTACAGCAAGTCTCTGTTTACTTTATTTTCTGGCTTGCTCTCTACCAGCCTGCCTTTAGTCTCTCACGTAAAGTTCACATACACATGCACAGATAAACACACACACATACTGTCTATCAAAAGCCACAATTCACAGAGGGATTCCCCATGGTAATAAGTTTCAGACAGGTTGGACAAAGACTTAAGAGAGGGACCGACAAACAATATGACTCACCACCATGGGGACGGTGCAATATTTTATCAGCCTCACCCTGTTATAAATCTCACTCCATCGCCCTGTGTGTGTGTGTTCTATAAATATCTCTATGTTTGTGATATTTTGCATGCATGTGGGTACGTATAACGCAAGTGTATCTAGTCATTAGAGGACTGTTGAACACTATTTAGATGTTGCCGCAAAAGGCAACGTGTGCAATGAAGTGTATGCACCTGTATTATGTGTTAGAGATGCCGACGTGCCAGCAACTCATAAACAAGTAGTAAATCCAAAATTCAACGCCAACCCCTGTTTATTTTGTGGCAATTAAAATTCCTTAGAGCAAATGAAAGCCTCTGAGTATATTGAACTTCAATAGTCTCACAGATGGCACGATCTATCTCTGTCAAAATTCCACACCAATTTGAAAGGGGGGGTTTGTCTGCAATGAGCAGATAAACTGGTAACAGATGAATACAAACACACAATATATATGATAAATCGACAGAAAGGCAGTTGCATGGAAATTGAATTCGCGTGGAGAATGAATTTGCAAAGAGAATGAATTGGGCTGACAAGCCTCCCGCAACAGGAGACACCCCTTTGATTCACTTTTTGCACACAGGGGAGCTGGACGGTTATACGAGGGAAAAACAGCGATTTAGAAGATGATTTGCTATTTACACAGGAAGGACGGAGAGGATGTATGGAATGACTGGGTGGTTGAATGTATGAATAGATAGATGGGTTGATACACTCATCAGGGATGTAAGTGTTGATTGTTAGAAAGTTGCGGGAGTTGCCTGTGCATCCAAACAACATTAAGAGTCTAAAGCAAAACTGGCAGCTCTGTGAGGCTGCACACCTGAACACAGCAGTGCTTTGAGCTAAAGGATAACATCAGTATGCTAACTTCCTGATGCTTAGGTTTCATGTTTAACTTGAATAGCTCAGTGGATTTGCTAATTAGCACTAAAGTTTGATCTGATGCTGCTGCTTCTTGATGATGATACTACATGAAAAGTTAATAATCATCATTACAAATATCCCAAGGGGAAAATCAATTTCCTTATCAAATATCATTGAATAGTTTCACTCAAAATCACAAATGTCAAGCTCACAGTGGCACTGTAGGAAGAGTCAGAGGATAATCAAAGTCAGTAAAATTAATTCTCTAGGACCATGAACATCTCTACAAAATTGGCAATGCATAAAATAGTTGTTGAGATATCACAGTTCTGATAAAAGTGGTGGACTGACCGCGAGACTGAGATATCCATCCCTGAAGTCAGGCTTAATTAGAGGGAAGGAAGGATGGGAAAAAGGAGTCTGTTGTATTTACAGCCAAATGCAAGGTCAAACAGGAAGGGAAAAAGAGAAGGGAGGATGAATAAGTAGAGTTACTTCCAATTAGACAAAAATCTTAATAGTTCATGGGAATTATGGAAGGAATGATGGTCAAACAAAGGCGAGGTGCATTAGGTGAAGAGTCCAAGAGTGAAAGCATTCCTGATGATAATGAGAGAAAACAATAGAAAATAAAAGTGAAATGAATTGGAAAGCACCACAGAGGCCCATTGTAGCAAAAAAAAAAAATGATAGCAGCAGCAGGAGTAAACAGATGGAGGAAAAGGAAAGGGTTGTTATTTATTTATTTTTACAAAAAGCAGCACATGGTGAAGTCTATTCCAACTCTGTGTTCATCCAAAAGAGCACGAGATTCAGTTGAGAGGAGTCTGGTCCAGCAGCATGTTGAAACCAGTCACATTGATACTGTGCAGCAACACACCCAATCCCACGACGCAGCCACTGGCAGGGAAACTCACGGGGTGTGTGTGTGTGTGTGTGTATTAGACGTCTCTCAAATCTCTTTCCTTCTATGTGTCTGCCAATATGCATTACAAAGTTGCTTGAACATGTTTGTGTTTTCATTTTATTTATTCTGTCTTTGTGAAAATTGCGGCAGCTTGTGGTTTTTTGGGTTTGTCCCTCCTGGTTTAGATCTTCGTCTTCTCTGTGCATGTCTGTCTTCAGAGTTTCGTTAGCAAATGCACTGCTTCTGCCTGTTCAAACGTCTAAGAATGTTCAACAACAGCCAGCTCACCTCAACAAAACTGAGTGAGAGGATCGGCTCTAAAGGCGAGGATATAAAATGAACACTTTTGATGAGTGATCAAAGACAGAAGAGTACAATTTTTGTAATACTGTTTTTCCAAAGATTTTGTCTTATGGGTAAAATACTTTTCTGAGATGTACAAGTAAAATTCACAAAGACAGGTCAAAATACACTTGCTACTGATAATAGGTATAAGCCAAGTAGACAATGAACAATACGTCTACTCAAGAAATCCCTCCTACACAGTATATTTACAAGTCTCTATTATTTCAAAACAGATCTGCTCATTTGTGGTGTTCTATGCAAATGTTCTGCTGTTGGCATTATTTTGTACTTCAGAAGATCCTACAAAGACTCTCCACTGATATCACTCCACTCCACTCGCATCAGTGTTTAAAATGGCCGTCTTTTACAAGGAAGTAGAGAAACACAAACACACACTGCTGGAGAATGGCCTACAGCACTGTCGGATAAAATGACTTGCAGACATTGACATAAGGCCATACACACACACACACATGCACACACAAAAATTACCAAAGGATTCCATGAAAGTTTGCTAAGCTTGTGCACAGAAAGCCTGTGGTTAATCCTGTCTCCTGAGTGCAACTTTTATCATCTGATGACACTGAGAAGAGCTAATTGACAGGTCTAACTGATTCCAGATAGGACTTTGAATCTGATGAGACAAGCTACACCCTGATGTGTTTGCGGTCACACATTGGACGTTTGGGAAATGTGCACAGCAGTATATTGGAGGCAAATTTTCCACAAATGAGTGGTTATCTCAGCAAAGCTATTTAAGGGGAACTGTAGAAGTAATATACAGAAGCCTACAAACTGAGCTTCTGTCTGCAATGCTCATTCAGTAAATATAATATACCTGATGCAGGCTCTAAAACACAATTCTCCTCCGCAGTAATTTTCAGTAACTATACAATGGGCTCTATTCACAGCAAATATTCATTAATCAACTTTGAAAAAAAGAGTTATGGAGTTAGGAAATAAGACGTGGAAGTGGGCGTTAGGAGTCATCGAGGCACTGTCTTCAGTGGTTACGCAACAGATTTACAGTAATGACTGATTTCCATGAAACATGTTGGCAAATCAGTCTCAAGAATACGTGCATGATTTTCCCACCCAAGGTGAACAAAATATCAGTATGCAGATCTAGTTGGTCTGAACTACAGACTGCCAAGTGTGCTGGTTTATCTGCATATTTTTTCTCACCTCTATCTGCAGCATGGCAATCTCTCCCTCCAGCTTTTTCTTGACGTGCACTTCCTTCTTCTTCAGGTCAATCTGTCTCTTCTCCTCGTTAATAGCAAGCTGTAAGTCTCTCATCTCCTTCTCCAGGGTCTCCAGCGTCATGTTGCCTTTTGTGATCACTGCCTCCTGGATGTTCACTTTCTCATGGTAGTTGAACAACACCTCCTCATGTTCCAGGAGCTGAATACCACTGCAGGCGACACACACACACACAGCAGGGCACACACAGACACACATTATTAAACAGTTTACTTGAATTCAGGTACCATTATGTAAGCTTTATATTATGAACGTACAGGGAATTGCGGCGCTGTATGGCCGTCTCATGATTCTTGTTTATGTCCAGAAGTGTCTGTTCCTGGAGGTTGCTCATTTGTGTGAGCTTAATCAACTCCAATTTGTTGTCTTCATACTCCTGACTGATCTGTCGGTGCTTCCAAGCAACCTACAAGATTATGTTTTTACATCACAAGAAGAATCTGATGATGCAGGGATACTTTTGGTTCAGCAAAAGTTAATCTAATCTAATCCTTTTTTTTCACTTAGTTCTCATGAAACACTTTTAAACACACACAAACAACATTTCTTAGTGTAAGCATTTCTAAGGCTTATGTTTATTCTTTTAAATAGAATGCTTTTAATGCCCTAATATCACTTCTACAGGAGACAACACAAGAGTTCACAAACTGCTGTAAACTGTCTGTCTAGCTGCTTTAGTGCCTTGTGAAACACACAAAGATAAACACAGAAAAACTGTGACTCAACAGCCCTTAAAAAAACTTTAAGGGACCAGACAGAAATTTGTACATCACTCAAACCAGCATAAACAAGTATCTTTGTCAAAATCTGGAACCCTGAAGCATTCCCTGTAACATACTGAATGTCTTTTCATTAATTGTTAAAATAAATATGTTAGCTTATAGCAAACAGGACCTTGGATATGTAGTTACGTAGTCTGTCCCTTGTTTTGCAGCTGTTGGAGATCTTCATATGAGCCTTTGTGAGTGATCTGGAATGGGCACACATACAGAAAAAAAACCTGTTAACTTTACAAAGTCTGTCAGTATTTTGTTGTATGGATGTGTATACTCAACCTTCCTTCCGCTGCTCACATGTACACACCTGTCCTTGTTGATGACTATGCTGCGTTGGATCTCTGTCTCATTCTCAAGAACCTTAACCTGCTCCATCAACTCTGTGATTGTCTGTGAGGATATCTGCTTCAGCTTGACATACTTATTCTTCTCTTCTGTGATCATGTTGCACAGTTGACAATATTGTAATAGTCTGAAGGTCAAAGAAAACATAAATTAGCAGTGACTAAATTCTTGGTGTTCATTTCAAAGTAGGGCTACAATCAGGAGCGGTTTTCTGCTCAACACTTGCTTTGGCTGTGAAAATGTGTCACCAAGAATGTATTCGAATTATTACCATCAGTGTAATACGCTAGAGTCGTTCACAATGCTTTTTCTCCTGTTGCAATTACATGGTGAGAAGATACACAATAATGAACTACTGTTCCACCCTGTCTGACTAGAGAAAGTTTTAGGTGCTGGATCCAGTATGTGGTTGTGACCTAGATGAATGTGTTGTGAGAGCCTCCTGTTGTACTGGGTGGTGCCAGATGCATTTGTCTAAGTCTGAACACTGAAGTATGACCAATTAGTAAGATAAGGGTTTCTGCCCAGGCAACATGTGCAGATGTCTGAATTAATTGTGCTCCCAGCCGTTACACAGATCAGAGGAGCCAAACAAATATCCGGGGAATCAATTATCAGTTGTGAGACTGGTCACATTAATGTACTGTAAACAGGCCTACAGCAATATTAGCTTAGTAATTATTGCACAGAATGATCACATGAATTTCTACCAAATCAAAGATAGAATTTAATTTGGTGTCCTCACTAATTATACAGGTACTAGTTGATACTGGCTGGTCTCCATATCATACAAAGAGAAAGAAAAAGTAAGAAAAGACAGAGAAATGAACAGGAGACATGAAGAAAGTGAGGATGAGGTAATTTTTCACTAATGCTACCTATTAACAGCTTAGTAGCTTGAAAATCCTCTTTATCATGAAACACACCTTTGCCTTAAATGAAAAGAGGCTGACAGAGAAAAGAGAGATGAGAAAACAACAGTGACACCTGCGCTGCAGCATAGCGTTGAGCTTGTTGTGGTCCATGATGATCAGGGCTTTTTGTTGCAGTTCCTGCTGGATGTTTTGGTTCATTTGCTGCGGATAGGTTCACATAGGAAAAACTACAGTATCATCACCTCTTCGCAGGTGTGTGTTTGTGTGTGTGTGTGGAACCATAAACACCAAAATATTTCAGGGGACATGTTTTTCAGTATGGTTGTAGCTTCCCTTCCCTTCACTACTTTGAATAAATAAAAACAAAGACAAAAATACATTCCTAAAGTAGCAGCCTCAGTTGAGTCTATACATTGGTGTTGATGTTTAGCTTCATTTTGGAGCAGGTTATTGGTGACTTGCGAATGTCCCATCAGATTCTATCTTCAATTTGGCTGAAATAAAATTGCATAATATTCTCAATATACAGTATTTTTCAATTCACACTGAAATGATCACTCACAACAACACTGTTAGGACAATGAAACCCTGACATTTATTCTCTTTGAATATGTGTTCTTGCTACTGTAACTATGAGAGTACCCAAACTAAAGACCTCCTTTAGTCTCTCTTTGATGTATTGGCATATTTATGTGTGAAATCTGCATATCTGCATATTATCAAATGCACCATTTAAGACATCAAAACCTGATGAAATTGTATTTTTCTGCATGTGTGTCCCCTTGCTGTTGTTTGCCTTGGCGTGTGGGTGTGTGTGTGTGTGTGTGCACGTGCTGCACCTCAGCCCTGAGCTGCTCACGGTGCTTTTGGCCCCTCTCCTCAGCTTTGATCTGTGTCAGACATCTGAGGTTGTGGAGTTCTTCTCTAAGGCAGTTTGACTCCCTCAGCAGCTCCTGAATCATTCTGTACTGCTGCTTCTTCTGGCTCTCCTCCTCTGCTACTGATAGCTGGTAGGGAAGTTGAAAAGTCCTCATGAATCCACTTTGACTGAAAGTGATGTGCTATTGATTGTGTTACAAGGAACACGGATAGAAGATGGATACTGAAACTAAGCGGCGACAGTTCACAAGCTCTTGCCCCAAAAGATCATAAAGATCACAAAGGGAGAAATCTTATACATAAAACTTGCATTTATTTAAAGCAGATCCACACTTTGCTATCACAGCTATCACAAAAATATAAAATCATAAGCTCCTCAAACATACTGTAGAGGGCTACCATAGTACATTGCATTAAATATTGCAGTTGCTAATGATGTTGAATGCACCAACACATTTTCCACACCTGTTGTTCAAAGCTGGCTTTGAGAGCGTCCACCTCTTTCTGGAGCTCCACCCGCTGCTGAATACAGGTCTCTCTTTTGGGAACAGCATCCAACTGGAAATAAGAGGCATAGTGTCACAAATCAAAAAGCTACAGAAATGTCCAGTGTGCTGTAGCAACTCCTGAATCTAAGTAAGAAGCTGATTACATGTATCATTATTTGTTTCCCTGATTATAGTCTGTTAAACTTTACATACTGAGGAAGGAAAGACCACGAGAATCCACCACAAAGATTACCAAAACTTCTTATTAAAGACAGCGCATAATCTTTCCCACATCAAACATTGAATAAAAAATTATTAGTACCATATATTATCAATTCCTTCAGGCCTCTCTGCTCACCGTTGGATTTTGTGACACTAAAAGTATTCACCCAGACTATTAAGAAATGAATTCTTTTAGGTGCTGGGATTGCCCTTCACTGCAGGGTTGCCAGGCTTTCTGCTCAGTGCTGCCACATATTTAAAAATGTCACAAAAAGAAAAAGAATAAGAATAAGAATAAGAATAGGAATAACACTAGACTATCAGTATATTTGGGACGTTTTAATAAGACAATGCAATACCACATTTTTATTTCAGCTACATACTGTACAGGTAACGCTTCACTAAACACCATCATTATTTTAAATTCTTATTTGCCCGCATTATGTGTTAAGTTTATAACAACTGTGTAAATCAATCACTTCCTATTTGAGATGAATGAGATGCATTTTTGTGGTAAACCTATCTAAACAGTCTTTGCCAAATTCATTATGTGTAATTGCTTATGTGGTTGTCATTGACAGTTTAATAACAATGAATGAATCATTTTATAAAGCTGCTTTGTTTTCAATATTTCCTATACATGAAATCCCTGATGTGTCATAGTGATTTCCTTTCATATTGTTACAGTATGTGCTTGTGAAATGTGCTGACACACTTCCTGTGACTCACCTGTGCCTCTTCTTCTTCTATCTGCTGTCTCTTTAAAAACTGCACACCAGTAAAATTACAGGAAACTCAAGAATTAAAAAAAAGGCTTCTGATGAAATACAGATTGGCGTAATGTTCCCGACTACTGGCACGATGACATTTACACTGAAATCGCCATATACACAGCCAACCCTGGTTCGAATCCCAATCGAAGGTCCTTCGCTGCATGTCACACCCTCTCTCTCCCATGTCTCTGTCAGTCTACTGTTAAATAAAAGGCGTTTATGCCAACAAAATCTTTCAAAAAAAAAAAAAAAAGAAAATGTAGCCAAATATGCTAAGCCTGGAAATGTTTCCAAACCAAAGGCCAGTACCAATAAAAACATCATGTTCCAAACCTCAAGGATTATGTTCACTGTTCAACATTATAAGACTGGTAAACTGGTCAAAATCTGGACATCAAAAGTAATATTACCATCACCTGTGCTTGTAATTCTGTGTAGGCAGATTGTGTTTGTTGGAGCTGCTCATCAGACATGGTCAACGCATGCTCCATCCTCTTGAGTGCTTGCATCTGCCTGAGGAGAAACACAGCCACCTTTGAAATATGTTTACATAATCATAATAAGACTACACTTTTTTCAGGTAATGTAGTGTCCTAAATTGGACTGATTATACACAGATTCCTGTCAAATTTTTCAACTGTGGAACCTAGCTAAAAATGCTTTGTATATACTTAATTATTTATTTTAACAAAAGATCAAGAGTTCAAAGTACTATACACAGAGATAGGGACTGAAGACTACAGCAACAAGCTGACAAGACTAACATGTGTAAGTGATTAAGGTGTAAAACACACACGCTGTTCTGCTGAATGTCTATAAAGACAATGCATACACTGCTTATTTTAGGTCAACAGTACAAAATAAGTTTTATTGGTATGTGGGGACTCATTTTACTGGTGGGTTGGATGCTCAGTTTGACATGCTCTGTACCTATTTTTCTCCCTGAGTTGCACAGATTGACTCTCATACAGGTGCTTTCTCTCGCACAGGATGTTCTGCAGCTTCATTTCCAGGACACCCCTGGCAAGGAAAAACACATTGAAATGTGTGAAAACAAAAAAACAAAAGTTACTTTCATTAAATCACATTTGCCTTCACTGGTGTGTGTTTTTGACTGTGACTGTTTTAAGAGTATATACCTGGTCCCCATGACTTCAACCTCCTCCTCCCTCATGACCGCCTGCTTTTTCAGCAGCTGTCTACACTCTTTCTGATGAGCCTCTACCTGGACCCTGACTCCCTCCAGGTCCTTCATCAACTCCTTCTTCTTCGATTTGAGGGAGTGGTTACGCTCTTCCACCTCCTTCACTTGCTGCTCCATTTCTGAAATCTCTGTGTTTAGTGTTTCTGTCTTCTTCATTGCAGCTCTGATGTGCGTGTGTGTGTGTGGGGGGGGGGGGGGGGGGGGGTAAAACAGAAAGAAAATGAGTGTGAGTATCTGTTTATTACTCCAGACTGGCACTGTGCATATTTTATGAAATAGCATCATATGCATCCATCTTTTACATACATCCCCCCAGTACCTATCAGCTTTGTGAATTTGAAGTTTCGAGTCACATAGCTCACACAGTCAATTCCACTGGATCACTTAGAAGCCAAATATTAATATGAAATAAACATAAAAGAGACTGCAGTGAGGCTTCACTAGAATATGAAATGTATGATGCCTGATGCATGTGGTCACAATTTCCAATAATTTAAAATGGCTTGACATCTTCACATTCCTGTGAATGTTGCAACAAATAGTAGCCCTTCTTTCAGTTCCTCAATTGAACTAAAGTACGCCTTGTCAAAGAGACGCAAAGTCTACTGTATATCACGAGGGGTGGAGAGATCATTTGCAGAAGCAAACAAGTATAAAACTGGAAAATGATGGTTGTGACAGGAAACTGAATAAAAAATTAATAATTAGCTTCAGTTTTACAAAAATTCTCTAAGTTTCATACCAGGTCCTATTTTAAGGTTTCACTGAGAAAAAAACAAGTAATACCAAATGCTCTTTCTGTTCTAAAAACTACAGTATGATAAGTCAGTACATCCAGTTTTTCTTGTACTGGAGATCAGGATGAAGTGGAGGAAACAGATTACAGAGGGATTTGTGCTAACTGACAGGGGGATTGTACAAACCAAGGAGTGAATTAATTTTAACTGTTTCTGTTGTCTTCTCTTCTCAGTGTTGTTTCACCAAAGGACCCTAACTGGCTCATTTTGGGTTTTTATCCCCAATGTTTGGATCATTAACTTTCCTGCACCTCCTACAGTGAATACAGATTGTTAAGGGGTTAAATGTACTTACTCCCTCCTCGAGTGTTTCCTTCCTATCTCCTTTAAAATCTGGTCAGGTACACTGATGAGCCGGGCTTTCTCAGCCTAGTAACACAGAAAGAGTGAGAGAAAGACAGAGACACACCAACATAATACAGAAAGCAGATGATTTGTTATTTTATTGATGGTGTGCTGTAAGCTATGTTCACCCTCACACACATGTTCACACACACACATACCTCTCTGAGCTCTATGATGTTCTTCTTGTCTTCAAGCTCTTTCTGTTCCTTCAATAACTGCATTTCATGGGTTTCCACGTCTTCCATCAGACTTCTGCGTAGGGAGTAAGTTTAAGATAGACACAGAAGTACATTTTTTTGTGTTGTTTAAAAATAAAAAGGGGATTAGATTAAGATTCAGCTGCAGTGCTTCTTATTAAAATGGGCAAGTTTAATAAGGAAAAAACACATAACAAAGACAATGTCATAAACTCTGAATGTGTTCACCAGTTTCAGATTGCAGACTACATCTATGCTCCCTGCACCACCAACTGGATAATTGTAACTGAAATACCTGACTTCCACTTGTCTCTGAGCCACCTCTTTTCTCAGATCCTCGTATTTGTCCTGCAGGGCCTTTGTTCTGCTCTCCAGCTCCTGAAGGATTCACCAGCAGTATGAAGATTAGATCACATATCAAGAATATCAGGTCATTGATAAGAGTTTAATTCAGCTCAGGCTGCACAGCCAAAATACCATTGTTTTATTCTCCCTCTTTTCTTTGTTTCTGATCCTTATTTTCCAACCCCATTAGCAGCACAGTCAAGAGAATTTTAAGTTTGAGAATTGTATTATTGTTGATGCAATCCTCCTGGAGACAACCCATAAGTTGTTATGTGAATATTCTTATACATCTGATAAGATTTTCAACGCGAGTTTTATTGCTGAGGTTTCATCAGCCATTTAGGTGTTCCATGTCTGTCCAAGTGTTTGAAAAGCTCATACTGCACTATACTGTGGTATCAGGGACTTCTTTTTCAGACTTGGTGACATCAGCCTTTGCCTCACATTTCAGCTCTTTAATTCCTAATTCCTTTTATTCCATTCTGTCTTTACCCATCTGTATTGCTTGTGTGTAAGTGTGGTTTGCATATTTCAGATTTTAAAGTCCTCGTGTTGTTTCACTGGTAGGAGAACTCTGCAGTGTCATAAGTTTGATTCCCAACATGTAATAGTCACCATTCTCTGCCATGAAACAAAGACATGCTTGCAAAATGACCTCAGTTGTAATCCATCATTTTTCAACAATGTTGAGTGTCAGACATCAGTATGAATTTAATCAGCTGCAGCTATTTTAAAGCAGCTGTCTTCAATCCAACTTCATAAATGTCATGTGCTTTTCTATGCCAGTATGCAGTATATCCCCTTTACTATACATATAGCAAACAATTAGATTTGTATTTGAAAAGAGAGCGACGACACATACAGTGTTAATCATGTTTGACAAGTCTGTATGTGTTTGTGTGTGACAGAGAGAGAAGAATGTAAACTCTCTCCAGGCGCCTTTGAATGTCTCATTAGATTTAACATGAAGGTCCAATCCAATGAGACACATTGTTTCAATAACAATGGGAGAAGAGCTCATAAAGAAAATGGTCCTTTTGCACATCCACTCCATTACATTAACATAATAACTGGCTTGAACTGTTCTGGTAAGAGCAGCAGTTTCTGTTATTCATACGAGCAATACCTTCTTCTGATTTAATATTTCAATGTTATTTGACTGTTAACACATGACCTCTTCTCTCCCCTCAGGTTGGGAATTGCAAGTATTTTTCATCAACTTCCTAGTGTAGTGTGTTCTCATGCAAGGCTGGAAGTGAAATGCTTTTATTCACATGATACTGCCTCTCTGAAACTTAAGCAATGACACATAGTGAGCTCTCAAACTGCAGCAGCTGGTTTACTGCAATAATGGATCCCTACAGCGTATCTTTCTGATGTAAATTCACTTTTAATGATTAACCTTTCTATTACTCAACACAGGGGCTCATCATCTGGATCAGATTCAAATATTTGGTTGAGTTATAGTAAGTGATAATTTAGCAGCTTCATTTCTTTAATATCACATTTTTTCCTGTTGGTTTGGTTAGTGGAATGTCACTAAATACTGGCTCACAGTTAAAGCTAATTTAGAACAGTAAAAGTTATACAAAGCACAAACATAAGTTGTTATGTGAATATTCTTATACATCTGATCAGATTTTCAACGCGAATTTTAGTGCTGAGGTTTCATCAGCCATTTAGGTGTTCCATGTCTGTCCAAGTGTTTGAAAAGCTCATACTGCACTATATTGTGGTATCAGGGACTGATTGACTAAATAATAAAGTAATACAGTTCGGAAATACCTCAGAGCATTATGAAGTAATACAGTTTTTAAATTCCCCAAAATGTTATGTTACATATCTCACAGCATCAAGCAGATACTGGGATTTAAGTGTGATATCTGAAAGTTCATATTTTGATTGTGTTTCCTTCTAAAACAACATGGACACAATCACATATAGTACTATTTACAATATAGAGATAGTTCAAATCATCTTTTTTACACTTCGATCTTTAAGTATCACTTCGTGGCTACTGTTAAAATGTTGCCCACCATCTGTAAGCAAGCAGGCAGTTAACGAAGAGTTACACCAACCACTGTCTCTCCAGCAGCACTGTGCCAAAGCTTTTGGATGCCTTGAAGCATGAGAGATTAACTCCTTAAGCGTGCACAAATGTAATAGCTCTCCCCAGAACTATTGGCTACTGAAGCTCGGTCTGGAAAAGGTGGAGCAGCATCACCACCACACCAAGCAATGCATCTCCTAACTAAATTAGTAGGCCTAACATTGTTTGCAACAGTTTTTCCATAAGGGTACAATCAATTCATGTAAATACATAAACTGTGGTTAGATATTTGACTACGTTGAACATTAATTTAGCAGTTTAAATAAAGCTGTTTTTTTGGATTTTTTTTGGATTGTGTCTATTTGTATATTGTAATGATTGGCAGCTGTTTTATAAAAGCAATATCCCATCCCAATAAACCAAAGCCAGTGGGCACTATTATAGTATATATAATTCTTTGAGTTGGAGTGGGAGTAGATATTCATACAGGAACCGAGTGTGCTACCAACAACCGCCCACTGACCAGACATATATAGCTTTGAGAGTCTGAGTGCAGATGTTTTTTTTATTTTATTTTTTACCATATTTAAATAATATATTTACATCCTTTCTGAGGTATTCCTATGATGTGAAAGTGAGTGTGTTCATGCTATGAGTAACCTCTGTGGATGATTACCAGCCACTACTAACTTGGTTTAAATAAAAGGTTAAAACCATCTCTTCATCTGACACGTGGATTAAAACTTGTTCTTCTGAATGACAGATCGTTTTATTAAATCATTTAACTTCACATTTCTTCACATGGTTCACACAGCCAATTGCAAGTATTCTTACTGAGGGATTAAGCCTGGATGGAGGCTTAAAGTAAAACTCATATTTATCCTCTGTGAAGACTATTGTTGCAGTCGTAATCCACATCTCTTAAACTAGACCCCAAAGGAGCAATGATGAACTTACAGCAGGTTTCGTCTGAATCTCGTTCTCACTTTCCAGACACCGCTTCTCTTCCAAGAGACTGCGCAGAGGTGAGGTAAAGTGATGTGAGGAGAAGATGAGGAGGAAATGTGAAAAAGAAAACAAAACTAATGAGTTATTAAGAGAGCGAAATAACATGTTTCAGTTCCTGGTTCAACAGAAACAGGATTGCATGCAGAGGAACTTTAAGTGTTTAAAAATACATAAATGCGTGGTTTCCTGTCGATCAAACTCTTGCTAAAGAAGAAGAGAAAACATTGAAAAGAAAAGGACGAAGAACCCTTATAATGAGTGAATAAAAAAACAATATGCTCCTCATACATACAAGAATCACCAAACACAGTACAAACATGCATATAAAAACATAATTTCTATGACCTGCGGCAAACAGTTGATTAAAGTTTGCATGAAGCAATTCTAAGTCAGCTCCGTCATTGAGAAAAACTGTACAATGGCATGTAGTGTACAGCTGCACATTGCGCAAAGTAAATGATATTAATCTTCCTGACAAGTTGATGTATTGGATATTAACATGGAAAAGTGCATTAATGCTAAAGAATGTGAGTTGGGTGAAGAATCTGTTTGGCTGGAGATAAAGGACGCAAAGATTTAAAAAAAGGCGCATTAGCATGGTAAGCATCTGCTTGTCATATGCGGACTGCCGGCCATTTGGATAAAGGGAGAGGAGAAGGGGGAAAAAGAACAGAAGTCAGGAAGAGGAGAAGATATTTAATCTGGAGGAGATGAAAGAGAAGAGATGATGAAAGGACAAGAGAGCTCACAACTGCCACAAATAATATGCACACTCACTGTCTAATACTGTCTATTACTGCATCCTGGGAGAATGCTCTGTAAGTGGTTTTCATTTAATATTTCAATTACTGCTGGGCCTTCAACTCCCTGCCTCAGTGTGTGTGCTCTGCACTAAAAAAAACACAGTATCCTACAGATCATATAATAGCAGTGCAGTGGTGAGCTTATGTGCAGTGAGTGGTTTAATATTGCTGAGGCAATCCAGAGTCAAATGTAATTCAGAGGAGATAAGAAGAAAAGAGATCTGTTTAAAGGAGTATTACGCTGTTGAGTAAATAAGAAGCAAAAGGAATATTAGACTTTCTAGAGGCGATCCTTGGGCACAGAATTTAGGCTGAATCATTTTCCTCTCATCTGGACCCTCTACTCCTTCATATTTAATCATATTTTCACACTTCATTTAGACTTTAAAACCAGTCACCAGATTAGTTCCCCATATGCATCCTGCTTTCATAGTTCTTCAAGTAATCAGAGTTCATGCTCTTTTTCCCTCTCAATATGTTCATCACGCACACTCTTCCTCTTCCGCCCTTAAACTTTTCTCAGCTGTTGAACCGACTGACACATTAACTATTTACACTGCATCCACGTCAACTATTTCTGGCGCTTCTACTCCGACAGAAATTTCAGCTGCTTTCAGCCTCAACACATCAGCTGACACTGAGACGACTAATTTTTACACTTTAACTGACAGCTCAAATACTCTAATTCACATTTCTGCTGCTTTCATAACAACTGACACTTAACTATTTACAGTGCACACACTGAAACTGTCTCGGGTGCTTAATCTCCATCTGACATTTCACCTGCTTTCATCTCTCACTATTTAAACGATTAGTGCTTAAATACAAATGGACCAATGCTTGAAGTGACTACACCTCAATTGATTTCAACTGCCTTTCGGTTCTTACACATCAAGTCCTGTCAGTAGTTATGGAAAACCATTAAAATTTCAAGATGTTTGAACCTGTTTACAGAGTTTGGCTCAGGTAGACTGCACTTTAGTTGAACTGCTAGCGGCACTACATGCAAGGGGTCCCATGGTAGAAATTACTTTGTTTAAGGGTCAAAATGTTTGAGAGCCACTGGTGTGTGGTTTTTATGTTGCTAAGCAGTGTTCCTGTAACCTTCCATTTGGTCCTTGAAAAGAAGAGTTTGTGTACAGCATAGAGGGAGATACTCTAGTGAGTGCGTTCTTTTCCATTTCTGTGAGTGTGTCTGACCTTTTGGACACACTGATAGCGATGTTGAGTGAGCTGTAGGAAGGAAAAGAGAATCCTGCAGCAGAAAAAGGGGAAAATGGATTGTGATGGAAAAAAGAAGCTCATGAGAGCAAAAGAAAGGGATTCGAGAAGAGGAACAGAAACGACAAACCCTGTTGACGTTAAAAAAAGGTCAGGCAGGTTACCACATGTCCTTGATATAAATAAAATTCAACAATTAAAGTAGCAAACCTTTTCTGCTTATTATTGTGACTTCTTTTGGTCATTGCGACTATTTTTTCTATTATCTGTTATTTCTCTTATTGAAAGTAATTCTTTCAATAAGAAAAATAATTTTGCCAGGCCAAGCAATACATACTGTACCAATACTGTGTGTGTGTGTGTGTGTGTGTGTGTGTGCACTTCTTATACTCACACTTTCACCTTCACTTCTCTCTAAAGTCAATAAAAACTTTTGAACTGCCTCATGAAGCTCATGTCAGTGTTTGGTCCCTAGTTACTCATCTGTGACTCTGTATGTGTGCGTGTGTGCGTGTGTATGTGTGTGCGTGTGTGTGTGCGCACCTATATGGCTGTGTGTGTGTGTCCATCCACACATTCGATCTGCTACTGTACACAACTTTTCTCTTTACCACTGCAGTTTCACTTGTCCTTACTCTCCTCAGTCTCCTGGGTTCCTCTCAGTGGTGTGAGGTGTGTATGTGTGTGTTTTTGTGTGGTCTGTCATAGGCTTAATATTTATTGTTAAGCAAGTAGTGCTGATGGTTGGGGTTAGAGTAAAGCTGTTTATGTGTATATCCTGTACAGCTCACCACTTCAGTTTGTGTTGTGTTTTGTACTCTCTGTCCTCGGCTGCTTTCACGTCATTGTATGCCTGCAGAAGCTGCTGCCTCAGTTCGTTGACCTCACTCTCAGGCTCCTCGGAGGTGCTCTGCTCCTCTGTTCTCTCCACCTCAGCCTGCAGCCTCTCCCACTCAGCACGATACCTCTTCGCTTCTCCCAAGAGCTGGATCTCAGAGTCCTGAGAACTGTTGGATGGAGCAATTATTTAAGTGTGTGGTGTGCAGTGTAAAGAGGCTAACTGCCGGGGAAAAAGCTACACATACTGTACAACTCCTGTAACAATAACTGGTTTAAAGAACTTTAACCACAAAGACTGTGGTATCATGTCTACAGTGTAAACACAGCTATTTTCATGACTCCTGTGCAATGAGCCAGTGAATCTAGACATTTCGATTTTCATTTCTACTTGGTGCCTTAGTGAGAATTTTGAGAATCATAGTTCAATTAAGTGTTTACCTAGATTTAAAGGTATGTTTGATTTGGAGCAGTCAGTTGAGTTGGTTGTACCTTACTCACACTACCTCAGCTACGTCACCCCTTTTTCTTAAATTAGGTTTTTTCGGCTCATCTAACTGAGAAGTTACCCCAATCCAGGCTTCAAAATGTCCCCACAGAAGCAAGCGTCTGACTGAATTGAATCAGACAAGAAGACTTTTTCAAGGACATTCCAGTTGGACGGATTTTGGCTGTCAGATAAACTGAACGCAAGTCTGATGCAACACCACTTCTCTGCTGCGCTGTACTCTCAGGATCTCTCCAGTCAAAATGTTGCTCGAAAATATATCATTAAAAAATATAACTTTTGCTCCAAGAAAACATACCTTTTCAGAGTGTCAAGGAGTTGCCTGTAGCTGGCTTTCAGTGTGGCCGCTTTGGTTTTGCTGATTTTGCCCGACGACAACAACTGAGGAGCACAAAAAATATGATACAGATTATTATTACTATTATGCAGATATATAAAACAGATAGTAAAAAAAAATATTTATATTTAATAAGAACTTTAAGTGGGAGGAATCTGTTTGTTGTATGCTAGACAGACTAGCTGAGATTTACTATTTTCCCCTTTGTCAATCATCCAGATCTAAAAGAGTCCAGC
This sequence comes from Scomber japonicus, assembly GCF_027409825.1. NCBI lineage: Eukaryota > Metazoa > Chordata > Actinopteri > Scombriformes > Scombridae > Scomber > Scomber japonicus. The sequence continues at coordinate 12,504,679 of NC_070600.1, read as the reverse complement.
TACAGCCAGATATCCTAAACCTTTTGGCTTTATTCAGTGAAGTTGGCTACAAATCTTCCTGCATAGGTTTGCCAGCTCAGGTTTTCACTTTTTCAAAAAGTCTTTGTTCTGACCCGGAGCTGCTGCCTGTATATAAAGCTAAAGGTACTAATAGAATATCTCAAGAGTGTGGAAATCTCTTGTTGCCATTTTCCTCCCGCATTGAAATATTCAGCAAGGCAATACCGCTAGAAACCAGATACAATTCTGACCAGTAAGCAGTTTTGTGTAATATTGTTTGGCGACAAAATTAAGTTCCAGAAGTTGAAAACTAAATCCCTGGAGCCTATAAGAGAGTTTAAAATTTCATAATAGTCAAAACTGTTTGACAAAAGTTGCTTCATTCCTGCTGTAATTTGCTCAGATTTCAGTTATTCATGAGAAAAAAACCCTGATGCCTGAAAATGGGATTTTAACCCAAGTAGGGCTTTATCATAACAGTTCATATCACAGTATCAGAACACCTTATCCTGATATAAAAACCAACCTCCACACATCTGCAATCTCAAAAGAAGGAGAAAAACTGTTGAAAATGGTCCATAAATAACAAGTAACTACAGATTTAAAAAAAAAAAAAAAAACATTAGCCATGAATGTTTAAAAAAAACACTGATAAAGAAGATACACACAGCTGTGAAACCTTAGCAAAAAGAAAACAAAGCACCAAAGACAAAAGATAAGAGGTGAACAGCACTGTAAGAAAAGAAAAATCATCTGTAAGAGTTGTTAAATTTCTCTCTGTGGCAAGGTTGTGTGTGTGTTACAGTGATAGAAAACAGAGGACAGGTGTTGTTCCACTCTTATCTTCAGAACCAGCTTGGTAGAGCGGGGTGTAATGAGGGATAGCCTCATCTCTATCAAAGAGCTGCAGGACTGAGGATATCTCGGGTCGGACTGTGTAGCAGGTAATCTAATGGCAATGAACACAAACACACACGGACTGATAACTCTCCCCCTGACTTCAAACAATAGGGATAGCTGATTATGTTTTTAGATTCATTCCATTAAATTGTTTATTGTGGGCTTTTGTCAAATGTGCTCGTAAGTGCCCGTCGGACCACGTTCCAAGGGCTGAAAGGACGGAGATATGAATGTTGTGAATGATGCAGATTAAGGTTTCTCATTAATAAGATTTATTCAGATGTTTGTGCATTAGCCGTCACCCAAGGTCACACCACTACAAGCCAAACACATGACTAATATCACATGATCAGCGCTCAAAACATTTAATGCGTAATTAAGTCTTACAGTACATCTTGAAATGTTAAGCCAGTCATCTGTTCCTGATTTATCTCCAAGTGCAACACAAAGCTACAACTTTAGTCATGTAATCTAATATTCACTCCTTAAAAACAGGAAATTACTGGAACCTGTGAAATCATCCCATTCTGCTGAAACAAAAGTAGCAATGTGAGGTTAAATGAGACATCAAATGAGGTTGCCTTTGTGTTTTCAGCGACACAGATGTCAACGCAGATGCCAAACCGGCGATGCGACAGACATCCTGAGCGATGCGACAGACATCCTGGCCTACACTGGGCATTTATCTGAGAGAAATAGCCTGAAGCGTTTTCAGGCAGCCCCTCTAATTCTGGTGCCAAGATTTATCTTCAGCTCAAGAGTATTGGAAGCTTTTTATAGGGTGTCTGCTTGAGGCTCACATGTGGCGGACCATCTTTGAAGTGAGATGGAGACAATCACTGAAATATGTTTATGCAAGCACACAGAGCACCTGTCTGTCTACTCCCCCACCCACCCACACACACACACACACGTGCCATAGGTCTGTACTGCAGAACAGCACCAAAAACCTTCCAGTCATGAGAGTTTGCAGTGCAGCAGGTATGTGTAACAAGGTGGAGCTGTGGGCTTTAATACTATTCACCCTCAGGGAGAGAAATAATGACCATCGCTAGGAGGCACAGCACTGCATCACCATCTCTCCCTGTGTGTGTGTATCTCTGCCATCATGTCCCGATATTGACTGTTTGAATTGGAGCTGAGCCGACAGCCAGAATGAATCACTTTGTAAGGGGATGTTTTGTGCAGTAATATTTCCCTTTCCGGAGTGTTCCTCTATCAGGGCAGAACGCCACTTCTGGAGAAGAAATCAATTATATGAAAGTGTGTCACTTCTCTAGAAATATGACGTGTACTGTATGAGACATCGGAGCCCTGGAAAAAAAAAGATCTAGTTAAAGTTTGTAACATAAGGCTTCCTTTCTGCTGGCAGTAGCTAGTGCTATGACTACGACGCAATACTAATATATAGAAATCCTCAAGCCTGTGCTCTTAACAAGCATGTCAGGATTGGACGATGTACAGTAAGTTACATAAGCCTCCCGTTTCATTGCAAAATATGTTGTTGTCCATCTTACCATGGCAACGCTGTTCCATAAATCTAAAAAGCTTCACAATTTAACATCATCAATAACAATAATAATTAATCAGTCTGTAGACTTTCCTGACCAAATTTGAGGTGGATCTTGTAAATGTGCTACATGGACTTTGTAAAACCGAAGCACCTGTAAATGGTCAGAAATATATTTCAAATGATCTCAAACTGGTCAACTTCCTGTTGAATTTAGGGCGTGACACCTAAAGTCTGAAACTTTCATACATCTACGTCAAATTTAAAGGTAGGGGCTTTGACTTTGAAATTTTACAGGGGGAGCTATTGAGCTAACTCGTCACATCCAAGCCCGTATCACATATCAATTGTAGCCACTTCTGATGCATTTGCAAAGTGTCATGAGTTTTCCAGCACTCCTAGCATCTCAAAAATGCTAAAAAGTAATAATGCGGTGCTATATAGCCGATGTGCCATGCATAAGCCCAATTGTATTATGAAATGGAAATACTGACTAGTTTGAACATGGATGTAAAGTTTTTGTGCATTCTAAAAGTCTCAAACATGTTCGTAAAATGAAGATTGACAATGGCGAAGTTGAAAATGGCGGATTTCCAGGTAAAAAAATTCAAATAAATGTATTGTGTCTAGAATGATAAGGGCATTGATTTCACTGAATTTCATGAACATCGAGCAACTTTTATCCCAACATGGTCTGCTTTTGGGGAAGCCCTATGGAGCACACTGGCCACTGCCGAGCCCAATTACTACAGAGTTTTCAGGCATCTACAACCCCTAAAAAAGCAATGGTGTATAGGAATAATAATAATCTCTACAAAAGCAGCTTCCTGGCACTTTTGTGTTTGGGTCCTAATTACATGACCTATGGTTATGTTACAAAACATTATACTAGCACACTGAAGTAATAACTATGCCCCAAAAAACAGATAATCAGCGCTATGTTAATGAGCCTACTAGGAGTCTAAGTAGGGTAGCATCCAGACTGTAAAAGTCACTGGGTGATGATCCAACCCCACAGAATAAACAATTTTAATAATAGCTAGTATGGCTTCATAATTTCTATAAAATGCTCCATTAAATTGCATAATGTATGAGAGTATGAGTGAAATTTAATTCCCACTAATCCAAAAACCGCAAAATAATGACCATATGACCACATGATCATCACATGCAAAAACAACAGCATTATTTATTGTTGATCAATGATGTGTTTGGTTGTCATATCTAAACAAAGTACATAAACCAATGCAGACTTGTGTCACTGGTGACATCAGATTAATTTAAGTTTTAATCAAATCTAACCACTGTGTAACATAACAGCTGCAGCCACAGCATGGAGTGACGAGGATAAGACTATTGTCAGTGTTGTTCTGTGAGAAAGGCACAAAACGTTCTTCATGAACTCATCGGCTGAAATGCCTATCAAGGCTTTGCTGAATAGATTCGCATCCACTTCAGAAAACTTGATGAATTTCCGATAATTGGTTTGTCGTAACAACTTGTGCTGCCAAACTAAAAACATTGGAACCCATTACTTGCATTCAGTGGTTCAATTCAAGAGAATCATTAAGTGGCACAAATAAATAAAGACCAGCCAGTAGTTTCAATTAATGACATCCACAGTGATGGCAAGTGAGGCGAGCAGAGCCATTCTAAGTGAAAAAAGGACTGTTTTTCAGTGACATGTTGCAGGTGTACCACGCCTGCTGTTGTATTTGAAATTGCTTTTGATTTCCATATCTTGTTCATCTTAGAGAAGAAAGGCTGCCTAAATCCAGACTAAAAACTTTCACTTGCCTCTGCACAAGGATTACACAAAACACCAAAGCTTGTTTTTCTTAATTAAACTGCTATTTAACTGTCAAAACAGCTCATTTTGACTGGCTTTACCTATTTTAACATGAGCTTACTTTGAGCTACATAGGAACTCTGTGGCTGTATTATGTAAAAATATAAATATCGGATACGTCACTATGGGGTACATCAGCAGGGGCTCAATATTCAAGGACACTGATCAGGATTAAGGGGGAAAACATATTAAATTAATTTGCAATATCCTTAAGCAAGTCTTGTAAATCAGAGAAAACTGGAAAAACAACTTGTTAGTACTAATTAAAATAAATGTTCTCTAATGTTTCTGTTGCCTAAGCGTGGAGTTTACAGTAACTGTGACCACCTGAGTGACTGGTGGTGTTGTTTCTGTGTTTACAGGAAGGCTTTGGAAACTGAACTGGGTCGGGGAGATGAGACCTTTAAATTTTGCTTTCTCCGAAAAAACAAAGCGTGAAAATAGTGTGGAAAACAAACCCAAAAAAAAAAAGGTCTGCTGAGTGGTGAGTTCCTGCGTATTGAGTCACTTCGCTCTTCAGGGAAATGAGACGACTTCAGAGAGAGAGGCAGGACGGCACCATGCACTGACTGCAGGCAAAGAACCAACCTTTTCTTGCTCCACATCTCTCCCTCCCTCTTTTTCGCCCCCCCCCAAGCACACACACACACACCCTCCATAATCTCCGTCGGCATCTCTCTAGTTTTTCACAGTGCTGCTGATATGGTGTTTTGCATTACGCAATAGTGCTGCCCCTCCCATCCTCTCTAACTCAGCACCCTCCCTTTCTCTCTGCCTCTCTCTCCCTCCCTCACTCGTCCTGATATTAATGACACAGCTATCTCAGGCAGCGGCAGTTCCCCTGCGCTCTCTCCCTCCTGCAGGCTGCACACACATACATACATACACACACACAAACACACTTTTCAAACAATAGGGTACTGGACACACATTCACATACTCCTATTCTTACAATTTGCACCTGCACACACATGCGCACACACCTACACTTACTCTTTAAGTTCATATCAGAGGCAGTTGCGCACACTCTTTCACTTTACACACACTTATTTCTCCTGTTCAAATCGCACGCAAGAAAATGAGGACAACTGTGTTTTGCGTCTGTGCGAGTCTCCTGCTTACAGCCACCTTGGTGCCGCACACCAGTCGGGCAGCGGACTTCCCCGTGAACTCACACCAGAGGTTGGACACTAAAGGAGCATACACGTTGGGATCTGAAACTGGTACCCCCACCTCCTGTCCCATTAAACTGAGACCCTCAGGTCAGTGCGGGAGCTCCGGAGCAGAGGAGGGGGAGGACTGCCCCTATCAAATCACCCTGCCTCCTCTCACCATCCAGCTACCCAAGCAGTTCAGGCTGCTGGAGAAAACAATGAAGGAGCTGCAGAGCCTGAAGGAGGTGGTGAACAAGCTGAAGAGCGGGTGCCAGGAGTGCCGCGGTGCACGGGGCAGTGGAGTTTTTGGACATCAGCAAGCTGACCAGGGACAAACACAGGTGCCAATTCAGAAGGACACTGGAGATGTGGGTGGACTGGACCTGACAGCACAGGAGGTGCAAGGTGGGTTCAGCCAAGAGGAGAGGGGAGATGGGATGGTCCCTGGAGCTACTGTGGACGGACCAGGAGTGTTGCAAGGTTCTATTTTTGGGAAAATCACACCGAGCCCGAGCACTATGCAGGAGATGCAGGTAAGAGGCACAGTTCAGTCTCAATTCAGTTTAAAGAGGCAATTTTTTAAAAAGGATTTTACCAAGGAATGAATGTTATTTCCCTAAAAAAAAAAAAACAACAACTCTTAGTTCAGTGCAATGATGAAACCTCCAAGTGGATATTCAGGTAACATTTCTGAAATTTGTCATGACTCAAGTCAGTAATAGTTAAGGCAATGCTGTGAGCCAAATCTAAATCTGGTTAGGCACCAGTCAAATGAAAGGAGAAAATGACAAGTTTCTACCAACACCATGTAACATTTCCAGTAAACCTGCACAGCTGTGTGAAAATTCTAGTGACATCTGATTTAAAGCTTATTTAAAATGTGCTTTATAAACACTGTAGAAAAAAAAAACATCACCTAAATGTGCCCAGTCAAATTTACCCAGCTGGTATGTAAACTGAACAGATGTTTAAAGACCTGTAAAGTCCAACCTGGCACTGATCCACCCAGGGAAAATTCCTGGTACTGTAAACAGGGTGGGGAATCAGCATTAGACACCAGCCAAATGGCGGTAAATTTGTGTTCTGTCTGGTGAGCTTGTTGAATCTCACAGTCACCCTGGCAGAGAGCCAACCATCACGCAGACTCTTTCTATTCTAAAATTCAAATTGGCTGCTAAAAAACAATGAAGCAGGTTGGTGACTTCAGTAATCCACCTGCTTTGTATTCTGTGCACAGAAATAATTTCCTTCCCCCCCGGCTCTGGCCCTTCCCAGGTGAAACTGAACAAGATGTCAACCAGTCTGCGCAACGCCAGGAGCCAGATCACGGCTCTGCACGGTCGTCTAGAGGGCCTCAACCTGCTCAACATGGACAACGTGCAGGCTATGGTGGACAGACGGGTGGAGAACATCACTGGAGTGGTCAATAAGATTAGCTCTACCTGCACAACCCAGTGTGCAGCGCAGAACACCCCTCAGTGTGAGTGTGCTTTTCTTGAGATATTTTCTACCACCATTTTTGTTCCATTCTCTCATTTCATCCTTTGAAATTCCTCTCCATCCTCAGCTGTTTATGTATTCCTTTTTTTGGCTGGAAATCTTTTGTGTCTTCTATTGTATGTTAGAATATTCTATTCTTTTCCATCTTTCAGCTATTTCAAAGATGCCTCTCCTCTTCTCTCCTCCTCTCATGTATTTGATTTGCTCTAATCTCCCCGAGCTTGATCAAGAAGCCCTTCCTCTATTCTCTTCTCTTCCTTTCCCTTTAACTCCACACACACACACACACACACACACACACACACACACACACACACACACACACACACACACACACACACACACACACACACACACACACACACGCACACACACACACACACACACACACACCGTCTAAATGGATCCAGCGTTTTGGGTTGTTGTGAGGTGAATTTTCTGGCTTAGGATCCATCTAATCATGCCTAAGTGGACATGGCGAATTTTAATCACTACAAACAACCCAAGTCTGGGTGGTCACCTTCACCCGACAAAGCTTTTCTTTCTGGGAAATGGGAAATTAAATCTTCCAGGGTGACAATGACCTTGTCGACAACATGCAGTGGTATGTTGCGACATGACTTCTCTATTACTAACATGAAAAACATTGTGTGTTTTGGGGAGATTCCTGTAATCATGAAAAAGGGAATTTTTCCCATCACCAAAAAGAAAAGAGTGTTCAAGATCAATCAATATGTCAAATGTTTGTAATAAGAACACCATGCCAAAGAATATAAGCAGCTCATGTCCACTTTATCTGAGCTGCAGCCTCAGTGTAGCAGCAGAAAAAAACCCCATCACTATAGCAGAATAGTTTTAGGTTGAGGTCATGTTATACATGAGTGAAGCAATATGACAACTCGGGTCAAAGTGAGATTTCCAATTACCTCTTATATAACTAATTCAAGTGCTCTGACATTCCACTTCTCTCCATATGCACCAACTCAAAAAAAAGAGGAGAGGGAGGACAAGAGAGACTGTGTCACGCCTACGTCTAGATAGCCTGAACGTTTAAAAACATTGGCTTAAAAAGGCAACAGGTATGGAGACTTATGGGGTTATGGAGAGTGGAAGCTCATGGTGGAGACTAAAAAAAACATATCAATAAGGATTGCAAACTCGCTAAGCATAACAAACATCCCAATTTACACTGATGCAAAAGCTTATGCGGATGACAGCACAGTTGAAATGCAGGCCATTTTTCAGTCTGAAACCAAATTTTCATTTTTGCATGAGAGGAAGAGAATGTGAAACTGTATTGGGGCTTTTATGTAGAAAACAGATGTGAGCTTATTTCTAAGTAGATTAGCTGGGACAGTGGTGTGAAGGGAATCCCAGATTTTTCTCTTCTTGCCTCTTTCTCCTTCAAACTCCACTTCAATCCTGTCCCCTTTCCCACCTCATACATTTATCCTGAGTGCATCTGTATTTCATCACTTGCAATAATTCCTCCATTCTATTTAAAAGTCTTGTTTTTTTCCCCCTCTCTTGCCATAAGTTTCTCTCTCTCTCTCTCTCTCTCTCTCTCTCTCTCTCTCTCTCTCTCTCTCTCTCTCTGTCTCTCTCTCTATTTAATCCCCTTACCCAGTGCCTTCCTTTCACTTGCGTCTGCCTCTCCCCCTACCTCTCTTCCTCTGGAGGTCATGCTCTTGAGTGCTCATTCCTGCATAAAACAACTAATTCTTATTATCTCTTGCCAACAACACAAGAAGTAATGTAGGCGGCTTTCCTAACATTAGTCACGGATGGCAGACGGGGTCAGTAACACTTGTCTTTGTACATCAATCTGTCATGTCAAGCTCAAGAACCAGCAAATTATTCTGCCAAGTTAGGAAATTGTGCCTGATGGTGTCTGAACAGAATCCAAAAGAAAGAGACAAGTAACAGCTGTTGTTACCATGGCAATAGACCAAAATCTGATAACTCCTCTCTCCTTAAATGGATATAAACAGTGTTGTAATTGCCATTTTAATCAAGTGATGGTTGACAGAAAAGTTTAGATTTTTTGGATGGTTTTCTTTATTCTCATGTCACACCAATCTTATCCCATTTTAGCACACAATGCCAATTCTTTTAATCTTTCAACTACTTATTCCCAGATGCTATGCTATGGTCCTCCACTTGTTATTACCGCTACATCTAGCGATAAAAAGGGACTTTCACTGAAAAACATGTTTTACGGTTGTTTTGACACAGTCAAAAGTGCTTCGTGAAGCAATTCACGATTACATGGTTCCCTTAACTGATGAATAAACTATCCAGCTGCCAAACTGTAACTAAGTCATTAAATAATTTTTTATAGGTTTTTAAAAAGGGGGAAGCAATAACACACACTGAAGATATTTTAACGAACAAAATTTTTATTCTGCTGTCAGCCAACGTGGACCTACAGTATAAGGGGACCAAATCTTTTGAAAAACTTATCAAAATGTGTGGGTGGTGTGTTTGTATCTATAGAAGCAATGGTGATGGATCATTGGCAAACAGATGTTAAACACTCACATGTGTGCAGGCATTCAGAAACCGCCCCATACTGGACTGGTCCAGCTCATTAGACTACACAACAGAGTTACATTTATTTCCCTGCAGGTTTAGACAAAGATATCTAAGGACACAAAAATTTGTTTTTCAAGTTAAAGTATACAATTTCAACACTTTTATCAGTTTTTCAACACAATTTTATCATTGACAGCTCACAATGTAAGCATTTATTTCATCCTCATTGCCAATGTCCATCCCTGCTGCGAGCACTAATCTTCACTATTACTCCTGCAAGACGTATTAGAGCCTCGAGATGAATAGACAGCACTTCATGTTGCCGTTCAGCTACATTAACTCAATTATAAACAAAGAGAATGGATGCCTAGTCCTCTGTTGTCAGGATCTGCTTGTCTGCGATATGGCAACACACAACTTCCTAAAGGAAGGGTGCTGCTTTTTGATGGGCTTGTTTCCATCAAAACTGACAGTGGTAAGCTGTTTTTGTGGGGAAAGGCTACCCTATCACTTTGGAAACACATTTCCTTTCATCATAGGTGCTAATCGTACACGAGGACTGGTTGTCACGAGGCACATTTCATTTCTGCGTTAGCGGTCATCTTTCTTTAATGTCAATAATTCATGTGGTTGCACTCATTCAAAAGAGGCATTGTGGTATTCAAGCAGTCAGTTTTCAGTCACTCAGTCTAACGTCTGGCTCATCTGCCTATAAGAAAGCGGTCTACCACTTACGGAAACAGTCAAAACAATCAGCCAGAAATAAACCTATAATTTGACTGAACAGTGAGACAGCCAATCAGCCACCATTCATTTGGGCATCACTTAAGTGACTGATATTAGAGTTATTTAGGTCAGGCACAGAGCCAGAGGTAGTGAGATGAGATGGCTGTTGTCTGTCTAAGCGCACCGGCTGCCCAAGCAGACAGATGGGGACCGACAGGGGGGGGGGGGGGGGGGGGACGTGAAGTGGATAAACTACACAGTCACACACTTAAAGTGAAGGAGACATTGAAAGAATTTACAGGTCAGTTCTCTGAATGCCAAGTGCAGACACGACCATTAACGTGACAAGGATACATTTTTGACCTCACACTCTTCTCTCACTTCTTTCCATAGGGAGTGATCTACCATTTGCAGCCATTTTGCACCTGAACGGCTCTGTGTAACTTGACAGGATGATGGCTTTAGAGTCAAAGCAACTGACACAGTGTGCACCATGTACATATGGCTAACTTTGCACTATAGCAGGAATTACCATGAGCCTTTACATTTCTCCACTCCACTCTGCAGACACTATTCAGTCTAGACTTTTATTCCCTATAGCTCAAAAAACCTGACGTCCGGCCCTCTGTACTCAGCATGGGCCTCCCTTATTCTTTCTCTAATATAATCTACCAAAGCACTAAAAAGATTTCATAGTACAACAAAACTGTATCAGCAATGGAGTGCGTCAAACAAACCCAGGAGGGGTCCCACATGCTGCCTGCCCAGTGTCAGGACGATTTAGGCCCCAGGTGCCAAACATGCAGGGAGGGGGTACACCTCTCTAATCCAGTTTTACACTTTCCCACGTTTTGACAAGTCTGTTCCTTTCATTTCCCAAATGCTAACTGGCAGAAGCTTTCGGACTCTGGTTTGGGTTGGGGCAATACACAACAGAGCTCTATACAGCTGCATGCAGTGCAACACAGGGGACTGGAGTAAGCGTTAGAGAAATAAGTGGGCAAAAAAAGAAGAGGGGGCGGGGGGGTCACAGAGTATTGGAGCTTTATGAAATGAGCCTGTGGCGCAGCACAGGGGAAGGTCACTGACTTTTGTCCTCTTGTCAGTGGCCTTTGTCCTTGAAGTCCTGATTCTCAACGTGATTTCCAGATAGGGGACACAATGTTGAGAAGCAGGTATTCAGTGATACACATGTGACTGTTACAGATATCTCATGTTTTATGCTGAACTGTAGTTTGGTTCACATGGGGAACAGTTTTGTTACATTATTGGAAAAAGCCTTGTAACAGGTTGGTTAGAGAACGCTGCGAACCGTTTTGTGTTTGAATACGCTGCCCCAGAAATTAATGCAGGGATAAAAACTTCCACTGTGGTTAAAGCTGAATTTCCCCACTAACTTATCTCATTTTCTTTCCTTCTCTTCAGCCTTCATCAGCCGCAGGGGCTGTTTCTATTACTGTCTCTTGGCTGGGCAAAGAGAGCGAGAGACAAACAGACAGAGAGAGAGAGAGAGACAGCGAGACAGAAACAAAGCCAGTCGCAAAGTAAAAAGATTACTGAATATCATTCAGTAACATCCCTTTAAAAAACCACCCTCTCTTCTTTTCCCCTTTGTCCCTGTGTCCCAGCAGTCATGTTAGCACCTCGGGACTGTTCAGACTACAATGTGCTAGAGACGAGGAAGAACGGCGTGTATCGCGTGACCCCTGATCCAAAGAATGGGACATTTGAAGTCTTCTGTGACATGGAGTCCTTCGGAAGTGGATGGACGGTCATACAACAACGACTTAATGGTTCTGTCAGCTTCAACCGCACCTGGACTGAATACAAGAAGGGCTTCGGAAACCTCAGGTACTGGGCATCAATCTCTCCTGAGTTCCACTCAAACAATGTTTTAGTGGGGACATAAAACATCTGCTGGAAACTAAAGCCTGTAAATGTTGCTTACAGGGTTGCATAGACAATGAATTATAACCAACTGGGTCATATCTATGTAAAACAGTGGAGATGAATGGGATGTGTAGATTTAAAAGAAGGTCATTAACAGTCAACGTTAAATAAAACTAAAAAACCCAAAAGATTTCTGGCATTTGGTATAAAAGATAAGAGGTTTGAATTCAGTTAATTCCACAGAGAGGTTAAATTGGAGGTTCATCTGTTCATGAAAAGGGCAGTAGATGTCATGCATCACTGGAAAACTTTAAACTGGATTTTGCAACACTGTAGACAGGAGTCAATGCAAAAAAAGTGTGGAATTTATTGCCAGATATACTAATAAAACGTAGGGAAAAACAAAATGCTCAACAAAAACAATTCAAAATTGAAGAAAGGGGGGAAAGACTCAACAGCAAAAACCCACAGCCTCATAAAATAAACTGCCATCTACTCTCCTGTTACAAACAGACCAATCACTAGCCTTTTACCCTCTCTATTTGGTACATCTACCATCTGCTCAGGTAACAAGCTTTCCTGATACAGAGCTTCCAAAGAATACACATGAAGAAACAGAACATAAATTCAAGAGTCCTCTGTTCGTGCTGACCGCTGCAATTTATCAACAGGCACCCATTTGCACCCATGAGTGTGCCAACTTTAACAGAATGTAATTTGCTACGGAATAGTTTTATCTCTCCTTCCACCATTTGAATGTCCATTCACTGCTCAAATGCACACCTGCTCTCGCTATCATTGACTTTTCACCACCTGTTTTTACTGCATGAATGTCATAACTACATAAATGTAAACCCCCGCAACAGGGATGAAACTTTGTGGGCTAAAATGAATGATTGAAGGCAGTAAAAAAAAGTTAATATTGAAAGACAGGGCCTAGTGATAAGGGAGGGAAGCAGCCATTTCACACTGACTGTTTTTAACACAGTGGCTCAACTATAACTGGGTTCAAATTTCAGTTCATTTTCTCGCCTCTGCGCCTGTAGGAATGAGTATTATATGGGAAATAACCATGGTTACCAGTTGATAGCCAAGCCTACAGATCTAGTATAACCTCCCACTGAAAGGATAATTTCTCCCCTCATCCTACATTTACTGTCACGCACTCTCCCTTAGCATCTCCTCCTTTCATCTCCTCCCCTGTGGGGATAAATAAATTCAGTTAGAGTGACTGTATCCCACTCTCTAATCAAGTGTAAAAGTATATGAGCCTGTATATAATATATCCCTCTGTCCCTTCCACTCCAATCCAACCCCCTTCCTCTGTCTCCACCTTCTCCTCCGCTGTAGAGGTGAGTTCTGGCTGGGCAATGACCATATCCATCTGCTGACGAAGGGCAAAGACATGGTCCTGCGTATCGAGCTGGAAGACTTTGAGGGTGTCCGGGAATATGCAAAGTATGACCAGTTCTATGTTGCCAATGAGTTCCTCCGCTACCGGCTGTCTGTCAGTGGATACAGGTATAATATTGGTTTCTGTGTTTGCATGCAAGTATGATCAATTATTTATAGTGTGGTGCCAATGCAATTCAAATTTGAACATTACATTGAATATATTAATGTGTCATCATAGTGGGACTGCTGGTAACGCCATCAGTTTCAACAAGCACTTCAACCACGATCAGAAATTCTTCTCCACACCTGACCGTGACAACGACATGTACCCCTCCGGAAACTGCGGCGCCTACTACAGCTCCGGCTGGTGGTTTGATGCCTGCATGTCCGCCAACCTCAATGGGAAGTACTACCACAAAAGGTACAAGGGAGTCCGGAATGGGATCTTCTGGGGGACATGGCACAACATGTCGACAGAGTACTACCCTACCAACTACAGGCAGGCCTTCAAAACTGTCAAAATGATGATACGGCCCAAGAATTACGCTCCTTAAGAGGACAGGTAAATATTCATGGATATAGAGCGATGGACAGATGAACATAAACACAAACAGTAGACTCAGACACACATGCGCATAGTCATATACTGCATACATTTACACATGCATATGTACACAGAAAAAGACAATAAGCCCTATAGACAGTCTGAACGCAGTTTTAATGAAAATAATTGTGAGAAAAAACTTAACAGTACCACTGCTTTTTTCCACTGTAGTGAGTGCGGCCTTCGAAATGTTGGATTAAAATGATCACAGTAAAAGAAAATGGACTATTAACAATGACGGACTATTAAAAAAACCCATACATGCAGTGTAAAGGCTGGCCTCCTGCAGGTGCCATAATATTATATGGAGGGTTACTATGAGAGATTTTTCACTGTTTCTGACATTTCTCCACTTTCTGTCCTGCTGCCTCCTGCTATAAAACCAGCTGAGACATAGCACAGCACAAAGTGGTAGTAAAAAACTAATAAGCTATCATTTTCTCCGCTCTAAATGGTTTCATAATTAACAGCAGCCACTCAAGTGAGGTATACGAGAGCTGATGATACAATTTTGAGTGGGTCTGAAATTCATTGAGAAAGACTTCATTGCTAGGGGTCAAACTGATAAAAAAAAATGTACAGGCAGTGATACATACACATGTTTTTTGGGCCAGAGTGCACATGTAATAGCTTCTGTGTCATTTATTTAATTATACTCAAGACACCTTGCTAATGTATCATCATCCTATACAATATAAAACATCCCTGCATTATGCAAACTGAGATAAATTTCTATTGGGTCGTACCCAAGTGCATTGAGCATTATTGATGCTTTCATAAATTCTACTTGACAGCAGCCAGGAAGCAGGACACTGCTGCAAGGAAGAAAAAAAAAAACTCCAATTGTTTTTCTACCCATAGCTCTGGGTGCACTGGACTACTGCACATCTCTTGATGCCAGACACACACACACACACACACACACACACACACACACACACACACACACGCACGCATGCGCACACACACGCACACACACGCACACACACGCACACACACCCCCAACCCTCCCTGATTCACCACTTGTACAATACTGCTGCCTAATGTTAAAAAACTGTATTGCATCATTTAATCCATTCTATACACACTGTGAATGGGAAGGATGGGGAAAGAAATGTTTCACTTTAAGGACGTGTACAGTATTTATTTTACTTTGTGGAGATATGATAGCTTTTATATAATAGATGGGTCATGCTGTATCAGGTCTGATGATTGTTGATATTCGAGCAATGATAAGGACTGTGCATTATTGTGACCATTCATAGTAATTATGTGTGTATTTGGAGCGTTGTGTGTGTACAATATTGATCTTTTCTATCATTCATATTCAACTGTCATGCCAAAAGATATGCACTTTTTATATTTAAAGAAAATGAATAAAGTTCCAACAACATGGCTGTGTACATTGCAGTGTGTTGGCCCTGTTTAAATCATACTGCCTCTTCATTTTTTTTTTTAAATCACCTGTATTTGAAGCACATTACAATGAATGGATACAAAACTGTATACATGCAAAGTAATACTGTAATCACAAACTCGGTACTGTATTCCGCTGAAGTTTACAATGCAGGGTTATTTGACACTAGTAAATCAGGAGGAACAAATTGCCTGCTGATAATAACTGGGTTAATGAGGTATACATGTAACTCAATAGAAGAATGAGATTCATATTATCCTTACATAAATGACAAAATCGTGACTTATTGTATATTGCAATTAAATTAATGCTCATCCACACAGCAGTTTCAAGCTCCCAGTATCATTGGTATTTCAATTCAGTTCAAAAGTTGTAGGGCACACAATTCATCAAATAAACACAATACCAAATTCTAATCAGGAAAGTAGTTTTGCTGGAAATAGTATTTTAAATACTGTGTTTTTCCCCCTTTTTATTACCCTAGCCTAACCTCCAAAATGCCACCAAGAAACCTCTTAATCCTGCACAAGAAATGATTTAACAGCCTGGGAAAATACAATTATGAGTCTTACCTCATCTAGGCACTGGAAAGCAGGACTAGCAGACACATCAGTAGCAACAGAAGGCAGCTCCTCTATGATTGAAGCATTAGGTGCAATGGCGAATAGAGGGGTGTCCTCCCCCATTCCCTCCTCCTCCTCTTCCTCCTCCTCCACTTCTTCTCTGCTGGGAGGCCTGCTGACCTGCTGCTCCTCGGATAGACTCATGCTGATACCAAACACAGATAGATACTAATGGACTGATTGACAGGTAGTCGATGGATGGAACAACGGAGACAGCAAGGAGAGAAAGAGCTTTACAGTACAGGATGCGTGGTAAAATTAAACTACTCAAAATAAAGCAAATATATAAATTATAAGTAAAGAATTCAAAGTTATGCTAATGGTAGAGTCCCTTCTTCTAGCTGACTAGCTATAATTACACGCCATTTGATTAGCTTAAGCTTTCTGGGTGTGGTGCATTATGCATACGGTTAAAAAAACGCACCACGATTCATACAACCCATGCAGAAGCTAATGAGTTAAAATTTATGCAGAAGCTAATGAGTTAAAACTTACGCAGAAGCTAATGAGTTAACATTTACGCTAACACTTAATGTTAGCTAACTTACAGGTGGTTGTGTCTGTGTTTGTCTCGTAAACAATGAAAGAAACACGTCTGTGAAACCGTTCTACCTTTTAAAACTCTCCAGTCTTCACTTCAGTATTGGTCTTTGTATGACTTTCTTCGTTTATCCAGAAAACAGTAAAACAAAACCTCACAATTAACTTAAACAATTGCTAAAGTTAGCAAAACTCAATCACAGTTTTCTTTCCGATTGGTGGATTGGAGTGTTGTGGTTGCCATAGTAACGACGCATTACGTCCTCGGTAAAGCCAAGAGGAATTAAAGAGGTAATTTTCACATTGCATAATGTGTATATTCTTAGTGAGTTTCATAAAGTTACTCAGCTATTAATATACACAAATGCTAAGGTTTTAAACAAGTTTACTCACACAAATCAAAATCATATTTTACACATACATTGATTGTCCAGCAGATGGCGTGACATAGTAATTTACTGCATGCTATAATCAACATCATGCTCTTCCAATGCAGTTTCCAATGGTTTCAGTGAAAGCACTAATGTGAAACTGGGTTCTGCTGACCTGAATCCAAGGTATAAAAAAAATGATGGTGATGATGCATGTGCAGTACTGATCTGCTTTTGTAAGCTTCTTTCCCACAGTTCACTCTGGGAGTGGGCATGGGCCATTACTCTCTCCCTGAACAGCTGCAGGGATGAGTTATCTCAACAATGTATGTGCACGCTCTATCTCTGTGTGTGTGTGTGTGTGTGTGTGTGTGTGTGTGTGTGTGTGTGTGTGTGTGTGTGTGTGTGTGTGCGTGTCTGCATGAGTGTGTGTTTAAAGGTAAACTTTAACATGAATAACTCCTAAAACACAACTCAGGAGAAAGCTGAATAATGTAAACTTTTAACCTCTCCCCTTAACCGTACGGGCAGCACTGAACCTCTGATGAATAGTGGGAGACAACTTTAGACTGTGTTTTCCTCCATGGTATTTTCATGATTTACTTTTTTTCTCTACTTACCTTCACACAATTAACCTTGTCTTCCAAGGTTGTTTGTGTTACTTAACTCTTCTGCAAAAATTCACAAAACTATTTAGTTTAACATAAATACTATAAAGTTATATGCATTTACAATACTATCGGGTTGTGTACCTTTTTTAAGTGAACCAGGAAGAATTTTTTTCTTTCATTTTTGTTTTGTGTATTAATGCCTGTATGCACATATACATACACTAGAGCTTTTTGAGTTCAACTGGCATCATTACAATAATAGCATTTTTTCTATTATGTATCTCTTTTGTCACTCTCACCATCTCTGGCCAACAGACTCTTGATTTGGTTGTTTTGGCAGAAGACAAACTTTTTTTGTACATAAAGTTCAAATTTAGCCAAAATTACCGGTTGTTCCAGTGATTGCAGATTTCCTCAACACTTTATCTATGGTTTGACTTCCATTACAGATAAGGAAATAGTTACACATTGGTGACAGCATTACGTAACAACATGATGAGGTTACATTTGTTAGATCCAATGTTAATGCAGGGCAGCAGCACTAACTTGTGTTTTTCCATTTGAGCCAAGATAAATAAAAATAAGGGTTGGATGAAAGCCTATCCCTCTTGTAAGAACAAATTAGGCTTTTTAAACTGACTCTTTAATTAAACCTGTTAATTATGTAGACCTAATTTTACCACCCCTTGTTAAATCTGACAAATCCCCTGGCACTTTGGGATGGATGTATTTGGTGAAAGCCCAATTTCCAAAATTAACCTTGAATCCATTCCATCAGTCTGACTCTGGACATGCTGACTTCTCAATTCTGGCAGACCCCAGTATATTTTCTGGCAAAATATACCACTCCACGTGCCCCTAGTATTACCATTTTTGGTTAAATAAAACATAAGCCCCAGATTTATACTGCTATTTTGGGGAAGAGCAACTCAAGATTACAAACGTATGTGGGAATCCTGAACGTTTGAGAGTAAAAAAGAGACATTTTACTTATTCTTAATGTTTGTTGCTGAGGCAGCTGCTGTTATTATGCAAACGGTCACAGTCTTGTCCATCTTAAGATTTTGCAGATTTTGCTTTACCCTTTCATCCCAGGCAAAACGAAGTAATCTGCTGAATCTGTGTGTATGAAAGTCTTCCATGTTTTTGCATCAACCCAACCAAAGTTCCTGGCATGAGTTTGATTTAGATTCTGCAGAAATTCACAGTAAGTCCAGGGACACTTTGAAGGAATGAAAGCAACTGAGTTCATATAGCATATTGATTGGTGGAGGGTGTCAGTGGTCAAGATCAAATTAGACTAATTTTCTTGTTTTGTTTTTCTTGGACTCATTATGTCATAACTTGCTCATGATCTGGTTCAGTTGAAATTCAGCTGTACAAATAATATTACGATTATTAGCAAAACACAATTATGGGGTTTTATAGTTTGGGTTAGTAGAGCTATATAGCAGATATCTTACAAATGAATGAATGGATATCATCCTTTTAAAAATGATTGTGGACAGTAACAGAAAACAGTATTAACTATACTTGGCTACTATGGGCTATTGCAAGCATTAATCTCTATAAAGACGTATATTTCAGGGGTACCTTCTATACTACACTGATTGTGACCCTGGTTATGTAATCTCTGTGGTTAAAACCCACAGTGACCCACTGTGTGTGAATGTCCAGCATGTGTTTGTTGCTTCACTAGCCCGTGCACTAATCAGCCCTTTGGAAAAACTTACTGTACTCTCTGCATGCAGTGTCCAGATCTCTGTTTTACTGCTGTATTGTAGTCACAACAAACGTAACTTGGGGATTGTGGGTCATTTTACAACCCCCTCCTCCTGCAGGTTATTCTCTTTCATGTGTTGTTAGGTGTTGGAAGACTGTTTTAAATGTCATAATTAGCACACACACACAGACACACGCTCTGTTTTTTTCCATACACGTAATCTGCTGTTACAATTTGACCCGTCAAAGACTTTGTCCTTCAGACGAAGTGTCTGAAACCAGTTCATAAACAGATGTTTAAAGTCTCTTAAAACCCTGAAACCAGCTTTTATGGAAGCTTTGGCTGAATCCTTTGTGAACTTTTAAAATCAAGGGTGTGTCCTTGAAGTATTTGAATTTTCAATTAGAAGAAAGAATGGGATGCAAGAAGAGTTGGAATGAGACAAGATTTTGCCAAAGGAATGGAATCATGTTTTTGTAATTGAATCAAACTCCTTACTATTAAGTCAACTTTCTACATAAACAATTTGCACCATCAGATCAGGGTTGAGTGAACCACCTAAAGAACAAATCGCTCATCAGAAACTGAAAACTGCCTGTGGATCATTGTGAGCCTGATGTCATTCTTCAGTGTCTCTGCATGATCTGTGTGCAGAAGCCAGGGCATTGTCTCACAGAGTGTCAGTGTGCACACCAGGGGACCGGAGGAAAAACTCTTTTACTTTAGTGCTGACTGTAGGACCCCCTACAGCTTGGACTCCTTTCACACATACCACTGTACATAGTTATTTCAGACAAAAAACCAAACACACTGGATATCCATGTCTGTGTTTTCACTAACCATGTCTCCAATAAATGTCAACTAAAGCCATATGTGTAAGACGGTAACAGCTGTGCACATTTTCTGTGGGATCTTGGCTCATTTCGAGTAAATCCTGATCTTTGAAGAGTGTCTGAATCATCAATAACTTAAACAATAGTTTGTTTGTATTCAAAGCCATTCATGTGGATGAATATGTTTGTGATAAGTATTTCATGTACTGGGTTACAGAGTCACAGGGGCACAAGCCTGAACCTAATGAATAGTATTGAACCGCAGTTATCAACTCCTATTGTACCCCCCACAGACCTGTCAGATAAACTCATGTACCCTGTCACTGGCAGCGCATCATCTTTCACATGTTTTCAGCTGACATTGATCTTAAACAGAAACATTATTCATCATATCAAAGTGAATCTTGTTAGCCTACAATATTTTTTATACAGATCAACTGTAGTATTTTTCTGATTTTGCCATTTACATTTCACATTTTCACTTTTAGTTAACTATTTCAGCTGTTTATCCATCATGTTTAGCCAACTACAGTATATCAATAATTTATCGAGGTAACTATTTGAAGTGTTTATTCTGTAACTGTTCAGACCTCACTGCTCACTTGCTAGCCAGCACACACTCTGGTTTTTTGCCTGACTCAATATGTCTCCTAATAAAGTTGCCATTTATATATATTTTTAATCGGTTAGACACTGATGTCCATTCTACTTTGTTTGGGTGTGAAACCATGCAAGTTAATCACATTTACAATCTGCTTAACTACTTTACTCGTCTTTATGATGGTATTCCTTTCACTGCTGTTTGAACAACACCTGGTCTAAATACAGCATGTACTTTTGTGACCATGTGTGTTTGTAGGGGCAAAGTCTTTGGCTGATGTTAGATATTTGAAGCCTTTGATGGTTGCCAGTGCAGTCCTCTTGGATGAAGTAATGTTTTCATACTTTCCCAGGAAGTCTTACAAGGACATAAAAATAATCAGAATCATGTATCTAAAATGTTAGGGTAGTTTTGCTAGTGGTATTCATACAAAATGTAGCAGTGTCTTTAAAGACATATGAGAGGAAATGTCACAAATGATAGTATATAGTATAGTATAAAAGTTTTGATAAAGTTGGTCAAAACTCAACTCCCTCCCTCTTTGTGCCAAATTGGACACCAAACTATTGAAAACAGCATTTTTTCTCCCCTGTTTCTAACTTTGATGTAGTCTTTGTTATCATTTTGCACAACTGGACCCTGTTCCATACTGATACCACATGTACCAAGAAAAGTACATGTGGTGCTGCTCATGTGCACCAGACTGATGCCCAATAAAATGGAAAACATAATGCTGCATTGATACTTGCACCCTGAGAGATAGTGGGCACCTACAATGCTTCATTATCAAATACATAATGAGTACTTATGCTATTTTAGTTACAATTACATTTTATTATGCAATTTTAGCATTATGACCCCATTAAGAGCTAATTCTCTTTACAGTATGCTTTAACATCAGTTTTATGTGTCTTGGTTTCTATTCTGGCTATAAATGTATTCTGATTCCTGACACATGAAACAATGACTGTATTTATAGCCAGTGTTCCTGGAAAAAATAAATGAGAAAAAAGTTCTTTAAAAGATAATTACATTTCATGTGGGAAGAAATACCAGCAGTTCCATGCTAAATGAAACACTGAGTCAACATTAGTTAATGCTTTTCACCTTCAATGCCCAGTCAAATTATAGTTTACTGGAACATACTGAATCACTGTCTTTGTTCGCATGGATGATATTTGATTGCGACTATTAAAAGAAAGTACAGCCTTGAGTGGCAAGTAGGGCCCAAAAGTCTTAACGCAAGAGAATACTGTGCTAAACACCAAATACTAATAACAATAAAAAAAAGTAACAAAATATTTTATAGGTTTAAATACATTCAGATATATTCCTGCTGGTATCTTTAAACGTGTTGAAAGATAGCAAAAGGATATGAAAACTTGTAGGTTAAACTCAGATTACAGCAAGTTAATTGATTCCAGGTATTTGATCTTCTGTGACCTTTCAGGTGGAATTTATTCAAGGACACCCAACAAATGTCTAAGAGGATTAGAGTAAGATAACCAGCACCTTCCTGTTTCCAGTGAGGACAACATAGAAAGTCCTGTATCTATTTTACTGCTTTCCACAAACCTCTGTGGATTTCATGGTCAAGGATTTGGAGGTAAATTGGAATACCACAGAAAGGTCACACAGGTCACATTACCTTACTGAGGGTAGTAAAAAAGCTGAGTGCAAATAAACAGGCCGGGTCAGGTTGTCTTACTTCACTCCTGCAAAGGCAAAGCAGTCTGTCACAAATGAGTTGATTTGACTTTAGACAACAAATTAAGTTACATAAATATATTTTAATTTGATTCAGCCTTAATGAAGTTACTGTAATCCATCTGCTATGTTACAGAATAACTATGACTGACATAAGATGAGTTTTTCTGTTGTAGCTGTTAAAGGTGAAGCTAATTTGAATGATTTTATATAGTTTTCTCCTACAGAAATCAATCATATATACTGCATTTGCAATCAGCAAAGTTAGAACCAAATATACTTATATATGAAAAATACATTTAAAAATGTGTGTTTTAATGTGAAGGGAACATATGGATCTTTGCATTTTTTATTGTTATATACAGTACAACAGAAAAGAGAAAGTTATTGAGTAACAGGAATTCATGCACGTTTCATCACGTCAGAGGAAATTTAACCACCCCCAAACATCTCTAGCTGACCCATCCTCGAGGGCGTTAACCTCTTTTATGGACAACACAAGAATGTCTGGTAAAAGAAAGAAAGAAAGAGTGGAAGGAAGAAAAAGAAAGAAAGACTCCTCTATGTGTGTCAGTGTGGTGCCACTTAATTTCTCTCAGAGCTGCACACTGCCTGGTGAGAGGGATGGAAACAATTAACATCATCTGTTCTCCAGATCCAGAGGATAACCTCTTATTTACATACATGGTTGTGTGTGTGTGTGTGTGTGTGTGTGTGTGTGTGCGTGTGTGCGTGTGTGCGTGTGTGTGTGTGTGTGTGGTTTGTCATAGATGACTTTTGGGGACAATTTTCAGACAGTTTGTCGTATTGGGAACAACAGCTGTGACCTCAATTGGGAAAAAGCTGACTTTTGAGTCAGTGGTTAGGGGGTTAGGGTAAGTCTCCAGGAAATTAATGTCAGTCTATGTAATGTCCCCAAAAGTGATCATGGTCTGATGTGAGTGTGTGTGTGTCTGTATGTTCACAGATTCAGGAAAGGCTCCTCCAGTGCTGCTTGCTCTCCGTCCCTTTTATCCCAGCCACAGTCATCCATGGACAGCCACATCCTTGAAACCCTGCCCTCCCTGGTAAAGATGGTTAAGATGCCAGCATATACAAGTCAATATCAAATCTGACTTTCTCTGGTTCGGTTTTTGTCTCTCGTTGTATTTTGATTGTCTGATATGTTCTATGTTTTTATTATCTTGTACCTTCTCTCTTGTATGTCTTTGAACATATCATGATGTATCGTTCTGTTTGTCTCTCTGTCTCGAATGCACACAGACATCTGGACAACATGTACACTGATTACCACTAATAAATGATAATAGCAAAATAACTTAGGGGAGAGACAGGCATTTCATATGAGTGGCTATATTAGGCTCACATTAAAAAGCTATGTTTGTATTGGAAAACTGGTGTTCTGTTGAAGTATGCGTATGTGTGTGTTCAGCCCAGTGGCCACACAGTGATACTGTAATACCTCTCATTAAATGAAATCATAGAGTGTGCTATGAGGTTTTTTAGTAGAGCAGCATTAAATAGCCCTTAGGGTTTTACTGAATCAGTGACATCAAACCTGCAATAAATGGCTACTTGGGTGCATCATAGACAAGCTGTGAACACAACACTGGCTGACATTTTCACCTTTTCAGTTGATATGTTAGCAATGCAGATGATAACAACAGACAATGGTGGTTAGCAATCAAGGCAGCTCTAGCATAATGTCAATAACTCTTCAATTTAAGTGAGGTTTTACTTTGCTAGGAGTAATATATATTTTTTGATTAGTTCAGATGATGATTGGCACGGACTACCAAGGAGGGGCTCAGAAAGTGATGCGATAATTACAGCTCAGTGCATCCAAAAAGATTCATACCACTGTTTATTCGCTTAAAGGTATGTTAAAAGATAGTAGACTTATTGTGTAGTATATAGTATGTGATTTTAGACACAGCATGTGTTTATCAGAGCTGAAAATAGTTGCCTGTTGCAAGTGTAAATGGTGCTGGCGAAAGTGAGAGGAGAGTCAACCAAAATAATAGAGTTGCAGTTTAGTTTGAGTGGTGTAGGTTTGTTAGCGGTCATTCTCGCCACTGTTTAAGACGCATTTAGAAAATCCACAGACATCGGTAGGTGGAGAGCTCCAATTGTCTGATATCACAAGACTTTTAGACAGTGTACCTTTAAACATAACACCTTTAAGTTGACCAAGTAGTCTCTCAGGTGGCCAGTGTAACAGTGTGCAGTACATGTTTTTGCTTAATTTCTCTCACTTTCTTTATTAAATACTTGCCAACAACCTTTTTTCTAGCTCTCAGACTAACTTCAATTATTGTACATCCAAAATCTCCAAACTGCTAGTTTCCTTTGTTTCATTTTCTATTTTACTAGATGTACAAACCTCAGAGACAGACTATAATTTTCCATGGATGGTGATGCCATCTTGGACACACAGTTCGGTTTTATTGCATGATATGCTCTATCCACAACTTATTTTTGTGTGTTTTTCCCCTGTCTGTGGTCAAGAAAAAAGCTGGAACTGTTTCTATGTAGTATGGAGGGTTTTCTGTTTTGTCCTCAGGGAGTTTTGCCTACACCCGAAAACCAAAATTACAGAGTAGAGAGCTCAGACTGAGGGGGGAGGGAGAAAATATGCAACTACACTGATGCAAACAACTGACCCTCAAAAGGACAATGATCCATCTTAAATTCATGAAAAACATAATTAAACTCTCTTCAAGACAGTCACAAACTACAAAACAATGAAAACCCAAGTATCTGCAAGAACAAGCAACAAATACAAGAAAAATAAATATATGTAATGTGGTTGTTCAGAGATCACTTTGTTGAAGGAGGTCCTGACTCACTCTGTCTTTCTGTCTGCACTGGTCTCTGTGAAATCATTACAATCTAGAGCTGGAAACCAACCCCCCACAGTTACCCAGTCCTCACATAGTTATATGCATTCCCAAACCTCCAGACTCCACTATTTAGTGGCCATTTTAGTGAGGTCTTAAAACTTCTCCACAGGCAGAAAAAGTGATGAGAAATTCAACAGAGGCACAGACCTGCCACTGGACCAGATAACTTAAAGCAGCAAGGTGATGAAGACGGAAAAAATGTTAAAGGAAGAAACACAGAGTCAACAAGTTAACACATGTGCTTAATAAAGGTGGGTCAGGATGAGCAGCTGTTGAGATCATGGTGAAGATATTCAGCTGTAGGTTCAAATACAGGCTCTCTTGGTGACCTTTGAACCCTCAGTCAGCTGTGTGGGGTGTTGGCCAGCGATTGAGTGCTTTTCTTACTCACTTTCTGTCCAGTTCATCCTACTGCAGTTAGTCACAGTTAAACTTCTCTAACTTTTACCATGGAACTCAACAGGTCTCTTCAGGACAAACAAAGTAAATCTTACCTAGATCTGTAATTTGAGTCTCAAAGTTATAAAATTACATTACATTACAAATAACATCTACAGTATGAACGACAAGCTCGCTTCACTGCTTCAGCAGATGTCGACAGAGGTTATAAAGTTTTACTGTGAGCATGTGTGTCTGTTTTTGCGTATTTATAAACTCAATTAAAACCAGCGAGACCGTAATTTTGATGATCTTTTCATAGGATATGAGTTTGTAACCAACCACTCGAAAAAAATCTCTTGACTCTCAATGGGTTTTTGGGATCTTTGTAAATCTGCTTTTCTTTATAGTGCAGATCCTCTGTAAAAAATCCCTTTTGAGAGTCCAACTTTTAACTTCTCGTCATCTCTTGGCTTGCACTCTCAAATCAGAGACTTTATAGAGTAACTCTAGTCTTTAGACTTTTTGGACTGCAACCTTATAAAAATTTAAACAGTAGTAGCGTCTATAATGTCTATTGTGGCAGACACATTCAGTTAGACTTTTTATGAGGCTTGTTTAACTACTCTCTCTTTACTTATTTCACTTATTTGAGGTCCATTCATTTATTTTTTTACTCAGTGACACGTGACTAAGAATTGCAGAGGGAAAATGGCCTCTTTGTTAAACAATGATGAAATAATTATGCCTGCAAAATAAGACTAGTGAAGATGCCAAGAGGACTAGTACTCATTACCAGTCCTCTTGGGTGCTCTCGTTCTGTTTTTTTCTTTTCTCTTTTCATCAGTGCATGTGGGAAATTGTGCAATGACACTATTGCGACCTTTGACCAGGCTGCTCTCCTGTGGTCTCTTTGATGGACCACAAATATGGAGTCACTCTATTACTGTATAGAGGATTGTTAGTTCTTTGTGATCCAAAGTCTGAACACACTAGGGGGATTGGAAATACAGGAGAAAATATTTGCTTACCAGTTTTACTAAAATAGAAGTAGAAAACCTTTTGCTCAACCACATAAAAAAGAATGTAAGAGTCCAGAAAGCTTAAAAAGAAGTTTGCAAATAGGACGTGAGAGTGCATCAGCATCAGTCAAGAAAAGCCAGCTCTTTGTTATTGTTGGTGAGGATAAGGTCAAGTCTGTGTCCATGATAACAACATCCCCTAATTAATTTCATGGTAGTGCATATTTAGAAGGATTCCTAGATTAGAAATTGAATTAATGTGTCTGGTAGAGGGTTACTGGAGTGGAATATATTAAAAAGTGTTACTAATAGTTTTTTTCCACCCCATTAACATACATGAGGGATTTGTAAAAGTAAAATTTATGGCAGAGCTGTTGTATTGCATTACATTAGCTTGCACAAGTGTTCCTAATAAAGTGCTTGGTGGGTGTATGTTCAATCCTCTGAGGCAATATTGTAATTTTTAACCCTGCTGCATTGATTTGACAGCATACAAACATCCAGTCAAATAAAATAAGTTTATCCGCACCAGCTTGAACATTTAAATGCTGTTCAGACATGAATACAACCCTAATAATATTAATCATCTAATAATATGATATACTAAATAATAAGCACTCACAGGAACCATTTTCTGAGTACTTTTGATACTTTAAGTATATTTTGTTGATGATACTTTACTTTTACTCAAATACAATTTTGAATACATGACCTTTACTTGTAGCTTACTGGTATTTTTATGTCATGGTATCACTACTTTTACTTTTACCATCACTGCTTTTGTAATCTTTTAGTTTAAGCTATACATGCGAGTGAGGCCAACATTACACTTCTGTATCCACTGTAAGTTCGGAGACAGTACTTAGACTAAATATTTTAATATGGGACATAATCAAAGACAAAGACTTCTCATCAATCTCATAGGTTATGATAACATTTTTTGTTACCAGCTGTATGACAAAGACCTGTCACATGGGCAGTCAGACAAGTGCAAACAAAGCACATCATTTTCCTTTCAAGACTTGTCGGGGATGATATCACACACACACACACACACACACACACACACACACACACACACACACACATATAATAGGTAAGCTATATATGTCATTATGGCGGTGTGGCTTGCTGGGAAGCAGATGTTTTCATGACAGCTCACCCTTCATTGTGAATCACCATCAATGTTTTTCATTCAAACACACAAAAACACACTCATGACTAACCCTTACACTGCACAGAACACCATAAATTACAAAGACTTGGATGCATGATTTTTAGTCATCAGGAAACAGTGAGATTTGTTTGCTTCGCTATGCAATTATTCGAAGTTTAATCCCAAGAGACGTTCTGACATAGATCAGTGAGTGTATTAATGTACAGTATGTGTGAGCAGGCATGTGTCCAAATCTGTCTGCATATTATAAAGTCTCATCTGGTAGAAGAAATACATTGTTTTCTTTTTTATGAGGTCCTTGCAAACAAAGGAAATGGAATTAAAGGATGGTGTGGGAGGTTGAAGGAAGTTTCCTCACACAGGGATTTAAGAATAAGAAAAAGGATAAGTTGCCCAGACCAGTCTATATATTCTAAACAGTCATCTGTTAGAAAATTTAGGGAGACAAAGTAGTAAATTGTAAAAGCAGAAATCCATTGTTTTTTTAATGGGGTCTTTGCAAACAAAGAGAATAGGATGTTGTGGGAGGTTGGAGCAAGTTTTTTCAAACAGTGATTGAAGAGTAGGACAAAGGAGAAGAAGAAAATGAATTAAAAAAGAATAGAAGGAAGGAGCTTCTTATGGATGAGAATTTCTTTGTAGTGGAGCCTGAAGAGGAGATGGAGGAGGAGTTGCAGACTCAACAAAACTCTACAGCTGCAATCTCCAGAGAAACTGTGGGGCACATTTGTTAAATTACTCATCCTGAACATCAAAGAAGACAATGATGAAGGGGAACAGTGAGGAAGACAATAGCGATAGTGGTGCAGATAATTGGGTACAGAGTGACATAGAGACACAAAGACATAATTCAGCCCCGGAAATTAATTAAACACAATTATTTAGAAATTAAGAAATTGTATAAATTAATCAAATAAGTGTATTAAATGAATTTTATAGGGTCCTTAACAGCTGAGATATGAAATTACAGCTCTTTTTGTTTGACTTAGACCGCGTGACACAACTGACTCTGCAGCCAAAGAAGATTGAACTACTTTTCTAGTGCTTTGCATTATTCTCAAGCACATTTATCAACATACTCATCCATTGAATGCTCACATGCAAAATACTTTGCCCAACCAACATCAATGTTTTCTGCAGGTGGACCCAAATGCAGAGACATAGGGCAAAGGAAGGCTGGAGAAAAACTTATTCAAGGCTTATCCAGACAAAACAAGACTGGTAGTTTGGTACATTATTAACTGAATGCCGAGCCAAATAGAACAGACCAGAACAAACAGAGAACAGAGGATCCAACAAAGACTGAAAGGGCTAAAATACAAACTGAACTAATGGGGGGAACTGGGAGCAGACTGAACAGGAGAACAGGAAAGGAGCCAATTGGCTGGGGGAAACACAGACCAGGGAAGAGATGATGAGGCTAGATGCAGGGCAGGTGTGTAGAGGGGCAGAGGGAAGAGCAGGCTGTGGAGGAGCACAGGGACACAGGAGTAAAAACAGAAAAGCAAAAATCCAGAAACGCGAGCCTATGAATACAACTCAAACACACAAGCAACACTACAATCGATCTTGATAATAAACAGAAAACCAAAAAATAACTGAGACTGGGTATACACTGTGTGAGTCCAGGCTGGAATGAAAACAAAGACAGACTAAATAATAAATACAATTTATAATAATATCATGTCAGATAATCCAACTCAAAATAGACCTCTCCCACACAAATCAGTCCAAACAAACAAGGGGAAAAGTTTGTGGGTCTCAGGAGGGTGGATGCAGAAAGGCAGCGAAGACATAGACTGTGCCAGAATCATAAAAAATTCATATTTTCAGGAATGTAGCATTGTTATAATGAATCTTCAATGTGTAACATGTTCATCTGCCATCTTTTCAAAATTGTTTACCCCGAGTCATTTATGGACACTGCTGTGGCAGGATGGTGTGGACGGGATCAGAAAATTCAAACACAGCACTCGCAACAAACTTTTTAACATTAGGCTGCAATGTAGAGCTGTGGTTTTCCTATAAAATGTCACTGAAATATATATAAAAAATGTCACATTATTAATTTAAGGGAAAATGAATCCACAGCTCAAACATGGTTGTTGAGTTTGTGGATGATACAACAGCCAGAGGGCTCATATCAGACAATGACAAAGCTACATACAGGGAAGAGGTTCAGAACCTGACAACAACCTTGTCTTAAACACTGTAAAAAGACCAAAGAGATAATCATGGAGTTTAGGACTACCAACAAGATTACACATAGTCTTGTCCACATCAACACAGAGGCTATGGAGAGAGTCCACAGCATCAGGTTCCTGGGATGGTTCCACCATCATAGAGGACGTCTCCTGGGCTAACACCTCAGCAGTGGTGGGTAAGTCACAACAGTGCCTGTATTTTCTGAGGATGCTAAGGCTAAGCAGAGCCAACCTCCCACTTTCTAGTTTGTACAGATGTACCACAGAGTGTATAAACTGCATGACAGCCTGGTAAAGCAGCTGCACCAAAGCTGACAAAAAAGCCACTTTAGTGTGTTGTGAGAACAGCACAGGACATTGTTGAAATTGAGCTGCCATCACTTAAACATCTTCACAGCAGTCATTGTGTAAGGAGGGCTAAGCACATCATAAAAGACATTACACACTCTGGACACCATCTGTTTAAGCTCCTCTCATCAGGCAGACGCTCCAGATCAATCTGTACACGCACAAACAGACCGAAAAACTGCTTATTCCCAGAAGCTGTGGCATCATTAAACTCAGACATGGCCTCAGTAAGACTGATATACAGCCACCATTAAGTAAGGGAACTATTTATGTACTGCACAGTATTTTAGATTGATATGCTGCCATCACTGGGCATTCACAATAATTATTTACTTACATGTCGCTTTAAGCCACTGATCATGCGCAATACAATGGCACTCAACACCCCAATACACCATCACTTATATCTGTACACTTAACTGTATTTTTGCTGCTGATGCTGTGAAAATGTGTGAAGTAAATATGTCTTAGATACAAATACACCAGTTGAGATTGACAAATTGCAATTTTGTTGTGTTTGCATTATGACAGTGAAGTTCTTGATTTGATAAAAACTGCTGGCTGCTGTTTGCATTTTTTTGAGAGCTGTTATTCCCAGAGCAAGCTGGTTTTTATAATCAATAAATTCCTGTACTGGTCCAAATCATCATGTGTATCACTCAGGGGTCTGTTTCACAAAAGAAAAAGCATTGATTACACGCAAATTGCAAAATGTGTCAATGTTAGTGCCAATGTACACAAATCATTGTCACTTACAAATTGCAGATATATTTCGTCGTAAAATCCTCTCACATGGTTTTAAGTATATTGTTTCTATTGATTTGTTCAAAATGAATACATGAGGACATTATCTCATGTGGTAAGTTGCAGCTTGCCTGTTGCAAATTTGGTGAAACAGGTCCTTGAGATGTCCTTTATTTTCATTTGTATAGATCATCATTTATCATTCCTTAACATTATGAAAGTTAAGGACACACCTGCACACATACCTGTATTGTCTTTTCCAGGGAGCATGATGAGAAAATGGCTGACAGAGAGGAGAGACCTGTAGAAGAAAAGGTGGAGGATGAAATGTGAAAGAAATTCTGGAGGAGGAGAAGATAACTGGGAGGTAAAGAGCAGAGGAAAGGGAGGATAAAACAGAGAAGAAAGTAGTGAAGACTTAGAAAAAGGATGAGCGTGACAAGAAGGATAAAGAAAAGGAGAAGGGATCTGAGTAGAATCTGTCATTGGCTATGTAAATGGGAGGTTTAGACAGAGGAAAGGACTGAGGGAGAGATGAAGAGAAGATTAGATAAGAGAGTTCAGGTAAAAGGTTTAGATGGCAACAAAGGAGCGAGGAGGAAATGGGTCAGGGAGAAGTAAAGTGGTACTTAAGGCTTACTATTGAATGAGCTTGAGTTTGGCTTTATACAGACATGAAAACCTAGTCTTTTTTTTTTAAACATATCTTTATTGGTTTTTATATTCATACAACAATATCCAACAATTTCAACATATGGTAGTAATGAAAATCATAATGAAAATATGAATAATACAGAAAAGGTAAATCAATTAAATGTCCTAATAAAATAAATAATAACCCAACCAACATTCTTCCAACATAATACAATACAGCGTTTGGCCTGCAGTTAACAAAGATCAACCATTTTTCTTTCTTTGCAAGATAAAGAACTGAAAACCTATTTTTTAAACTCACTATGACTCACCATCACAATCTGACAACACAATCAGTAAGAGTGTAACAAATAACTGATAGACCAATAATAATAATAAAATAACCAATAATAAGTCACCGAACTGCCTCCAAATGTTTTGTTTCTTTCAACTCCTTTGCTAGTTTCTTTGGTTCTAATTTCTGCCAATAATGAAGATTGAATATTAAGTTTGTTTTCACTGTTAGTGGGGCTTTACAAAGCTCTGTGCAATGTATTACAGTAATAAAACAATGATATGGTTTGACATGTCAAAAGTAACACAAATACTTGTTCCCTGGTTTTTTTGTAAAATGTATCTATTTGAAGGTAAGCAATACCATATTTACAGGATTGACTTATAATGTAAAATTACACTTTTACTTTAAACAAGGTACTGTATCAGATTGCATCATATTGAATCCTACCGAATCGTATCACACTGAATCGTTCCATATTAAAATGTATTGTCCCTGAATCGTATCGTACCCCATGTATCTAGATACATATCAGATTGTCTTGTATTGGAGAGATGCACCCCCTAATAGTCAGTTAATGTACTTACTGTCAGTAAAGGTCAGTGTCATTATCAAAATGAGAGGGCACCAGAGGGTTTGACAGGAGACACATACTCATATTCATGAGTTCATATGTTGTTGGTCGAGTATTGTCTAACAGCTGCTATAAACAGCTGGCGACAATAATAACTGGTCCACAGAGTGGCACCACATCAGAGCGCAATGACATACCAGAGTCTGTATTAGTGGCTGAGATTTATGGGGCTGTCGTCCTATTAAATCAAAGATGGCAGCTTTAAAGAGAAGATCTAATTAAAGAAACATGCTGTAAAACGGATGTTAAACTTTGCTGACTAGTTATGCCAGTGGTCATCTCAAAGCTGCAAAAGAAATTAGGACTGAGCCTTCCGAACAGGTTAAAGATAGATTTAGATGTAAAAACAGTCAAAAGAAGAAGATAATGTCTGTAATGAATTTTCAATGAAGTAATGCCACCAATACTTTCCATTATTACAAAGATAATGTTAAAGTTGACCTGGGTGGACAGAAAATGAATGAGTTGAAAATATAGACAATATTTCTGGATTTAAAGCTATCTAAATCTTATCAGTCTGAAACAGAAACTGAGGCTGCCACAAAGAACATCTACTCCTTTCAGAAACTTTGAGATCTTCTATATTTTTTATTTTTTTTTGAAAAAATAACAAATTGAAATTTACAAAACCTTCTCCTAAATGATAACTAAATGTCTTCGTCATCTACTTCCCCAACCACTGAGAACAAGAAACTCAAAGACATTGATTCTTCAGGTGATGCTCTGTCTCATTCTCATTAAACAAGCCTCCACAACTGCTTTTGAGTGTTTCTTTTTTTCTGTTTTAGCACAGAAACTGTTCTTTCTTTTACTTCTTTTAATGTATTAAAATAGATTGAATCATGCGGATCCAATAATAAACTTCTCAAGTCAAAGGATATGGTCACGAGTCTATCTTAAGCAACTGACTGACTCGTATGTCCATTGAAACAGGCGTTGGTCTCTGTAATTGACCCCCACAGTGATGCACAGTGACGTTCAGCTGTAGCTAAGTCTTCAGTAGTAAATGGAGTATCTTCCTAAATTAGAGCCTTTCTTAGCATGACGAAGACCATGCCTCCACTGTAGCTCAACACAAAAACACACTATCACACTAAATGACTGTAACTGTAAGATAACCACTTGACCTAATCAGTTTAAAGTTAAACATAACAGTGTGTAACTGTTTAAACAACCTACAGTATGCTATGAGAAAGTGGACCTCAATTGAGCATCAGCTAAATATTGTTTTATTGTCTTTGTTATTAAGTGTTATTTAGTTTAAATGGTAAAAACTAAATCATCTGTAATAGAGCTTGTGTACATAAGGCCAAAGAAAAAATGCCCCCCCATTACTCTTCCTGAAGATCACCATGGATTGAAGAAGAAACATCTGCTAATGTTAGTGATGCTTCATTTCCAATAAAGTCTTCACACATTTGCAAAATATCAAAAGTATTTTTTGCTCCAAAAGCTAGTGTTTGTTATGTTTTTGATATCACAGAGAAGCTTCTCACATTTGCAAATGATTATCACTGCTTCCCTTCCAAAACCTTTGTGTGTGTCTGTGTGTAGTGTGAATTTTCCAGGGAAATTCAGGTATGAGATATGAGATGACTTGAACAATAGATCATCTTTTTTCTATTCACTTTAATTGTCATTCTTATGCAGGTACATAATGAAATACTGTTTCACTAGTTAAAACACTAAAAAAGAGAAGAGTGCGATATCACATTCAATTATCAGGGGATCCAAAAAGAGAGGAAGAGACGGAAAGAACAAGAGGCCTGACTTTGATTATAGGGACACCGGGTAGGTCTGATTATACATGTTGTTTAATTTCAGTCCTGCAGAAGTTAGTAAAGATGAATCATAACTAGGCTGGGGCAGTAGAGATGCAACACAGTTTGAGCAACATGGCTTTGCATAGAGATCTGGGTTGGAAAATAGGGCAGAACCAGACGCCAGAGATGGCTGTGGAGAGTGACAGTATAATGGAAAAGTGCTGGTAATGATGACAGTTGCTATAAAAAGTTCCTGCGACATTACTTCCAATTGGCAACTCAGGAAAATACATCAAATTTGCTCACCTTTATTAGCCAAAAATATTATAAACTTAGACATTTTTATGCACTTTGCACAGCTAATGGCACAGATAATGACGTCTTTTGGAAACTGCCAGATGGCTCATAGGATAAGAGATGGGAAGCATCTAATCAGAAACTTTGAATCAGCAATTAATCTGAACCAGTTGTTTCATACTTTGACAAAAAAATCTTACTGTAACTCACATTACTCATCCTCAACCAAATTACTAATATACAAACAAAATAGCTCCATACCACAAGGCTGATCAATGTTAGATGACCGTTTTCATCTGCACTTCACTCTTTTGCCAAGCCCAACACAAATGATCAAGACTATTCCCAGACAGACTTCTGTTTGTGCCAGTTTCTTCGCTCCACCTTCATTACAGCATGTTTTCCTTCTCTTTCCGCCTCCTCCTCTGTCCATCAATAGCAGGGGGTACTGAGAAGACTTGTGATGTGAAGGGAAATATGAGCAGCTGTGAGCAATAGTTTTGGACAGTGTTAATAATAGTTTTCACATTACAGTCTCCTTAGTAACAGGAGAGCTGTTGGAAGAGGTCCTAGCCCTGTCAATAGCTGTGGTTACACGGATAATATTTCTTCAATCCGGCTGAAACTGTTCTGGTTAGTGATTCTAAATTAACTGTTTACATGGATGCTAAATAAAGTGATCCCATAAGATATGCGATAACATGCCCGAAAGCATTTAATCAAAATATTACTTTTGAAAGTGGTTCTTCCCACTGTGAAGCATCTAATCTGCTGGAAATATAGCAGAAGAAGAAGAAGAAGTGGTTCTGCCTGTTTTCAAGATGGAACCACATCATGTCAATCAATCAATCAATCCATCTTTATTTGTATAGCGCCAAATCACAAAAAAGTTATCTCAAGGCACTTTACACATAGAGCAGGTTCTAAACCGAACTCTTCAGGTTTTAGTTTTAAAGAGACCCAACATTCCCACATGAGCAACAGTGGCAAGAAAAAACTCCCTTTTAACAGGAAGAAACCTCAGGCAGAACCAGACTCAGAGTGGGCGGCTATCTGCCTTGACCGGTTGGGGTTGAGAGGGGAGAAAGGAAGGATAGGAGAGAGAAGCACAATGAAAATCAACAATGAAGCTAGAAGGTCCGGGACTGGAATCTGTCATCCGGACGTCTACAGGCCCAGATTACCTGTGAGACCAGAAAGCACAGACAACTCCGGGGAAGAAGTTTAGGTTATTGAATGCAATTAATAGAACATGAATGTTAATGGATATAGATGGATGGATAAAGAGACAGAGAGACGGAGGAGGAGAGAGGAGCTCGGTGCATCATGGGAGTCCCCCGGCAGTCTAAGCCTATAGCAGCATGAGCTAAGAGCTCTAAGAGCCCTAACGATAAGCTTTATCAAAAAGGAAAGTTTTAAGCCTACTCTTAAATGTAGGGAGGGTGTCTGCCCCCCGGACCAAATCTGGAAGATGGTTCCACAGGAGACTATGTCCTATAACTATATTCACATTTCTACTGTTCTCTCTAATTAAGCAGCAATCTCAGCAGCATGTCTGAGAATGATGTGGTACTTTAGGCTATTATCCAATTATTAGTGGACTT
Source organism: Scomber japonicus (assembly GCF_027409825.1). NCBI lineage: Eukaryota > Metazoa > Chordata > Actinopteri > Scombriformes > Scombridae > Scomber > Scomber japonicus. The sequence continues at coordinate 12,468,188 of NC_070600.1, read as the reverse complement.
TCACGGTCCATGTAAATGCAGCATGGAAGAAGAATGGTAAATAGTAAATACATTGATTGATTGATAGACTGAGTATCTCGTCTTCCGACTGCACAAAGCACTTTCCAATAATATCAACATTCACCCATTCACACATACATTTATATGCTGATGGAAAACGCTGCCATGCAAGGTGCCAATCTGCTCATCGGGATCTAATCTGAATTATTTTTAGTGATTATAATAATAGTAGTAATGGTTAAATAGAAAGTAACAAAGAAGTAAAGGGAGAACTCTTATCATAAAGCTATCTAAATGGTGTTGGTTGTGATGAAAGTGACACTAAATCTGAGTGATTGGGTTTTGATACCAGTTACTAAAGGTTTATACAAAACTTTGAAACTTTAAAATCTATCTTCTTTATTTAATGTCCAACACCAGTTTACGTCTTCGCCTTAAGTTTCCATTGGATTCTCTGTTCTACTTTGTTCGCTTACTCTTTCCATTTAAACTTCTATAAATCTGCATGGTGATTTTATTACTTTTGTCAGTTACAAGCCACTATAATGTGTCACAGACCAGTCAAAGTGGTTGTAAATTATTTGAAAGCTAGCTCTTCCTTTCGTCAGTGATAGAGGTTCACAGAAGTCAGAATTGGAGGTTTACATTATCCTCTAGGCTCTCTGACCAACCAATAGGAGTCACTACACCAAAAAAAAAAAAAAAAATCTCACTGGGTTCCCACTTCAATCATTCATTTTGCCAGTAAAGTGCTTGGCTGTGTTTGGGATTAAAGGCTTTTAGAGTGTTTTGATTGTCTTTTCCACAGCTATCAGAGGAGTCCTCTCCCATCCAAACACTACCAAGTTTCTCTTTTGGTTTCCAAGACCCTCATTTTGTTGTGTCTTTCTGCTGTGTAACATTCCCATACAATTTAATATTTTACATTTGTGTGTCATTCATTTTCCAGTCAAAAGAGAAATGTGACAACAGTTTCCATTTCTTGCACTGCACAGGCTCAAGCAATTGGGTTAAGTTTGTGTCTCCGCTCAAAGGTCACAAGACTTCTTTGAATGGATCCTCACATAACACAACTGACATTCTGCCATTAACTAAATTAGATTTACTCTTTGGAAGAGAACTGGATCTTTAACACAAAAGGGAATTATGGGCCTTGAAGTTTAAGGATCCTCGAGGTGATTGAAACAATTTCATCTTAAAAGTAAGACAGTTTACTGCCAGAGAACACATCGGTATGTATTGGATGCTCTGTATCTTGGAGCTCACAACTATATTTGAGATAGCCAAATCCTGTGTAAATCCCTGGACATAGAATAACTTAGAAACACATTGTTCCAGCCAGTAGGTGACAAAGACCACACTGCGCAAATCTAATAAAACTAGTTTTGGATACATTTAGTAGAAGACTGAGTATGGGTTATTGGATGAACAACTTGAGGTATTGGAGATTTTTACTGATCTAATTCAATCCAATTATATTGATATTGTCCATACAGACTCATACCTAAAGAACACATCATATTTTGCTGCAGTGAGGGGGTGAAGATTCCACAGTCAAGGCAACTGTGCTTGGAAGAAACATCCAAGACGTTTCACTCTTTCCAGTATGTTATCATGAGAGTTTACTGTCTATGCAGTTATGTAAAAAGTAATAGGGGCTGAAAGGACGTTGTTAATCACACCTTTCAGACAGAGATGCTGAAATAACTAGATTTTTAAATTTAATGCAGCCTTAGGTCACGGTCTTCCATGGTCTTCATTGGTGACCTATGTAATTCAGCTTTCTGTAACTGTCAAAGGGGGATGATAGTGCACATTAAATTCTTATGAGCTAATGTGCTAGGAATGAAATGGACTGTATGAGCTGATAAGGCTCACCCATTCCAGACCAGCTATCTAAAACAATTATTTAAAAATGACAGAAAAAACAGTGGCTTGTTAGTTCAGCAGTACTGGCAATCATTTTATTACAGGGAGTCAGCTGAATCAATGGACAGCAGTTTTTCATTCACTCATAAACAAGCTATACATGAACCACACATAATGCATAGATACTCAATTTAATCTCAACTGGTAAACAAAAGGCACTATCACGTCGCCTCAGCTGTCATCATTCAACAGCCCATTACTGACCAGTTAGCAAGGTTATTGCTGCATGTGGGATCTCTGTTAGGAAAAAGAAAAATGCCTTGGTCAAAGCGACCCAAAACAAAAAAGAGAGGCTGACACTGAAAACTCTGCTGTGTGTACATGTTCTATTTTGTCTGAGGGAGGCACAAGACTGATTAGCTTTGTTTCCAATGAAACAGTGGTCATATTGAAGGGTAGTAATGTGAAACCCCACCACAACACCAAACATGACCAATTTGAACAATACTATCCCAAAAACACAGAGATAAGGACCACAAAACTGAACAATTTGAAGTCATCATATCAAGACAATTACATTTTACAATTAGTACTTTAAAGAACTCACACCGCAGCAAACTCTGTAATGAACACTTACTCCATTTTCTCCTCTTGTCCACCGTAAGTGTTTATACCCAACTGGCTACAAATTCCAGGAATCACTTCTCCCATTTATACAGAAATTCTGTCCATGTACGTGGTTCTGGACTTTTTGTACTACTGACATATCATCACTTGGTATTTACATCTTTGCTGAAATTACCCTGCTAAGTTACCTCTAAGACCTATATTTGAATGACCCTGTTCTATTGTGTGTCTTGCCTATTTTCTTGATTTTAGTTACCTGTGTTGAAGTCTAACCTGGCCAAAGTTGTCCTCCGAGCATGGGCCTGGGTGAGGTCTTTTCTTTCTTTCTGCATTGGAAACTATATCTTACAGCTTTTTCATACATAGTAAATATTTACAACATAACCCAAACAAATCTTCAGTTAGTATAAAATGACATTTCGAGTTACTCAGAGCCACAATATTTACCCTACCATGTAATCTGAGTTCATCAGTTTTGTGTGGTTCATTAGATACAGAGAAAAATCATTCTTACAAGACAGATGGAACAGAAGGACAAGAGAGCAATACAGAACACAATGTTATTATGTTTTTGTTGGATTCAATCACTTGCAGTCTTTCTCTGCTCTCAAACGAATCTCGTCTCTTTCTTTTTCTTCCTCAAAGGCTTTGAGGGTATTTTCTGTTCCATTAGAAAGACAATACATAAAATATGCAAAAAGTATTTCCCGCTTATTAGCTCAAGCTTAGATCTTGAGCTAAAATATGGGTTACTTGTAATCCTCCTAGAGATATGTTTTTTAGAGTTCAGGACGATTATGAAGTGTATTGTGTAAACGTGGCTTCAACTCTCATTACATTCATAAAACACTCACAGGCCAGGCATGTGGGAACAGATACTTACTACATACAAAAAAAACCACAGCAAATGCTAAAATTTCAATAATTCCTCATTCATCACACAATGTTACTGGAAGCACCACATGTAAGCAGCATTTACCCACACTCCTACTAATTAAAATACTTTAATATGTTGTCATTACATTAATTTCAACATCTTTAAGCAATTGGCCTGATTGCCTTTAAGACAAAGCCAACCATTCTTCCATAGAAAATTGCGCCACTCTATTCATTAAACCCCCAGCTGCTCTAAAATGGAATATTAAATGACTGGAACCAGTATAAGCATCTTATCCTTTTTCTTTTACAAACCATAGAAAGGGGACAATTACGTTCAGAGTACGCATTTGCAATTAATTGTGTTTTTTTTTTCTCCTAGATGATCTATGATGGGTAGTAAATGCATTGACAGAAGACAAATAATTATACTATAACATGTAACTTGTAGCAGACTTGTGTAAATGTGGTGAGCAGCTCTCTAACACCCTTACATAAGTCTCCTGGAGGCCCATTTTTAACGCAGGCAACACTAGACTTACTGTAACAGCTTAAAACAAAGTCACAAAAGAAGACACACTTTCTATTCAAATGAGTTTTACATGAATACATCTATATTTTCTTCCAGGCACTGAAAACACTGTGCTTCCTTGGGATAATGTTTGCTTGGCAGGAGAAATTTCCGGTGCTGGATAACTTGTCCCGGTGACCCCACTCTGCACTCTCCACAGGGACAACAGCTACAGTGTGTTGCCTCTGTCCGCTAAGAGTTATGCATGCAGGTTTTTGACCAGTAGGCTGTTGGTTCAAACCTTGAGATCAATTAAGAAAACCAGGATGACACTGGATGCTTAGCAACTGCTGTACAGCAAAGCTGGGTAATAGCCAGAATTTCCTCGGGGAGTGTTTTATCCTCTCTTCTCCCAGTACTGCCTGGAGATATTAGCTATGCATGTTTATGTGAACTAATTCTTGTTCAGCATTATTTTATCACTTAAGTGAGAAAATGACTAAGCATGGGGAGACAGATAAGAAAGACAAACACATTCATTCTGGCTTGTTATTCTATCACATTTGGGAGAAGAGCCATGTAATGCTGATAGCTGCGAAATGGGATATGGCCATTAGTGACAAGCGAACGTGTGGTGATTAAATGGTTAACCTGATAACGTTTAGTGCAGCTGCTCGAAAAGCAACCATCATACAGTAGTCAACATGTGACAAATTGAATTCCTACTAAATGTCTGGTCTTTATTGTTGTGTTGTGTTTACCCATTAAAAGTGAGTAAAGGTTTTGATACTCATAAATTTGTGTGAACTCCTGCAATACATGGATGGCAATGGATATATTAGCAACTGTATATGAAAAGATGTATTCATGAATATAATAAGGCACACTGTTGTACCTGCAAATGTATAATATGCTTTATGGCAGTATTAGTTGATTTTTTTTGGCCACTTAGAGCAGCTGGAGAAGCTCTACATATGAAACTGACACATTTTTTATAAGGTTGATGTAAGTGTTAACAAATGGAGCAATGTTAATATCGTTCCAGCCAAGTCAGTTTCATTTTAACTCTGTTTTGGACTCATCCAATGCCCAAAGAGCAATATTTAGCTCTTGATCTCTTAAATGCTCCACTTTATTCAACAACTGATGTATTGCTAAATGTTCCTGGGTGCTGTACAGTGGGGTGTTTTTGTGATGACAGAAATAATAGTTAATGAAAACAGTAAAGTTGTGTTTCACAAAAACAAAACAAGGCAGTGAAAGATGCTAAATGAGAAGAGAGTTGGATGACATATCTCTGTGTCCCTTTCACATTAGATTCATTGTTAATACAGAAATATTGATTTGAGCAGCTTTTAGTTATGTTTCCAAATAGTTTAGTTGCTAATAATAGGAAGCATACCTGCCATCTGCAATGGACACTTAACTATTAGCTCATATATCCTAAAGGGATGAACAATGCAGTCCACTCCCTCTGAGGATTCAAATCAAAATTCTTCCGGCCATAAGCTCATTTGATGTCACCTCCATAATACAACATATTTTTTAAATCAATTGCAAGCCTAATGATATCTACATTTCTCTTTTACGTGGGCTTACATACAACAGAATCACTTGTCTGCCTTTGTTTGTTATTCTCTTTTCCTCCTGTTAGCCTGGATTAATGGTCATTACTAGTCTAAACACACTGTTACAGTTAAGTAAGTCTTAGTCATTACAGCTGAATGAACTACAAAGTGGACATATGGTAATCATTCACTGACACCTAATTAGATTTATTTAATGTCTCCTATTTATTGTTTCTACAGCCAGCCTTCATTTGTCTTTGCACTTCACTGTATTCCTATAGTACAATCCTTTAATCCACCATGTCACCCAGACAATGACATAGTTTAGAGTTTATTATTCATTGATTGTGTCTTCATGTATATCTTTCTTTTCATGCCTCCATCCTTTATTTGTCACTGCACAGACACATTCCAGACATACAGTATAATCCACAGGATGCAGCGTAATATGAAACTCAGGCTGACAGGTTTCAACAGTTCGATGATAAACTCATATTCCACTTTGCATCTTTCATTGCGTCTTGTCGTTCTTCTGGAGTAGAAAAACAGACAATTAAATAAAAAAGGCAGAAAGAAATCATGCAAAACAAATAAATTACCAAAAGGAGTGGAAAAAAGGGAGTGAAGACACACAGACAGCAGGATGGAACACAATAGATAAACTTTGAAAATATTAGAGGTAGAAGAGAAAGGCTGGGAATATGCAATGTAACAAGACAAAGGAAAAAAAGTAGACATGATTTGCTGATCTAGTGATTAATGGTGGTTGTCTTAGATGTGAGAAATTACCTGTAGAGCATGGATGGAATAAGTGCTGACTGATACAGGGATTCAGTTTATGGTGCTTTGAATAAATAGGATTTATGTTGAGCAGATGGAGATATCAGGGTCATCTAGTTTGTCTGAATAGTTACATCCGTAGGGCTGTGTTTGTGTGTACATGTGTTCCAATGCGTTTCCAGTCTGCCATGGATTGTGGCCAGTTAGAAAACCATGGTGACACAGAGAAAAAAAAGATGCAGACAGACATGAAAGACAAAGAGACAAGAAAAGCGGATATAGAGGAACAGAGTTAGATATATGATATAATAAATAATCTTTCTTCAGAACAGTCAGTTCCATTTAAGAATGGTTTGGAAATGATTAAATGTAAAAATATATATACATAAATCCAATTTTTTGGACAATTGGGTTCTACTTCTGATACCAAATCTACAGTGCATCTAGTGTGCACACATCTGCTCTCATTTCATCGGCTCTCATTTCATCTCCCTTGGGATGAAATGAGAGCAGAGATACCAGACGACTGAAGACAGAAGGAATGAAGGAATATACAGTAAGAGCATTTAGGGAGTTGTTCTTATACTCTCAGGGCAGGAAAGCACTGCAGCCATCATTCATATCTTTGTGGTGAATGGGGTTAGGGTTGGAAATTGAGGAAATGCAGCTTTAACCTAATTAGAGGGCAGTGTTTCATGTTTACATTACATTACATCCAAACAATCTCCGAAACATGCAATTAGAATGAATTAGTATGGCATCTAGATGGACTGTCTACCTCCCAGGAGGCCATTGGTTTCCATACATTTCAATGCACTAACTTGTGGAAACTTGTTCTTTTGTCAAAGATATGTGGTCTACAACTGATATTAGAGATGTAACAAAGCAAACACAGGCATTTAAACTGCCAGTCTGACAAAATTAGGCATTTTCCCATCAAATATTAAATGACTCACATCAGACATCTATATCATACAAAGAGGCTATAAAAATGTCTAGAAGGGATGCATTGGGTTTAACCTTGACCTGGCTCTTTAAAGAATGTATTTCAAGTGTTTTAACAAGACACACATCCTTCATCTCTCCACTGGCATCACAGCTGGCCTGGCAGATCAGCAGCTCCTCTCATCTGTGGGCATGGGCCTGTTCACACACTCAAGAACATGCATGCTAGGTTTGATAAATAGCATTTATGGTTTAGTATGATGTCATTCTGTATTTTATCTCAGCCTTGCTGAATGTCTGCTTTTGCAGATGTGCGTATTTGTGTGTATATACAGTAGGGTTTTGTATGTTTCGTGGTGGTGTTGGTGGGAGGGCTACTGTATGTCCACTGTCTGACATAAAGCAGACAGGTTTAGTGTTTTATGCTCTTTGCAGAGGAGCCCTAAGGTCTCCATCCCAGCTCCTCCTACTTACTTAAAACAGCTGTTCTATTGTAAGTGCCCTCAAGCTGTTTGAAGGGTTTGGCAGTAAACAATCCATTTAACGGAGAGCAGAGTGGTGGTCCTAATATGGAGCTGTTTCACTCAGTGTTGACCCTTTGGAGAGGAGAGGAGAAGAGAAGAGAAAAGAAGAGAGGAGAGAAAACAAAAGGAATGAGAAGAAGAACAGAGGAGAAGGCAGTGGCTGTGTAAATTAGTAGGGATGTCCTCTGGCACCATAAAATTACACAGAATACCCCTTACTGGTAGATGAAACTATTTCTTTGGGAGCTGTTTTGTATCAGTGAGACCGAATGGTTCATGTTAGCAACAAGTGGTAGAGAGTATTCAGTCACTTTGGGAATCTTCAGTGCTTCATACTGTAAGTAAATATACAGATGTACCACACTGCACAACAAAATTGACCTCTAACATGAGACATGAAGCTCAAATCTGATCTAGTTAAAGAGATGTCAAAGAAATCAAACTGCACAAAAGCAAATTAAATAATTCTAATTAAAAAATTAAAATGATTTATGATCAAACAAGAGTCGACAGCCATGGTATAATGATGGTGAACGGTTTTAATGTTTACCATGTTCCTCATTTTACAAACTACAGCTCATGTGAATGCCATTAGTTTTGCAGATATTTGGTCATGAACCAAAATATTGAAAGTGAAATTTTGACTCGATGACAGTGTGAGATGAAAAAGGACCGCCAAATGTACTATGGCAATTCACCAGAAGGGGACATGAATGAGATATCCTGCTGAAGCAGTGATCAAAGGCAGATGTTGGAGGTGGATCAATGCCATTTGGGAACAAAACCTGTTAAAATTTACATCTCAGAGGCTCTTCAGTCTGCCCAGAAGATATGACAGCACACATAACCAGACAGACAAGCACACAGGTGTTGATGGTGGTGTTTTGCCTTCATGCCACCCAGATGTCCAATATTCGCAGCACATCCTGGAGGAGGTCCACTGTTTTCAACAGAGGGGACCAGTGCAGGGTTGCAGCCCTCCTACATGTGTGTGCATGTGTGTGTGAGAGAGAGAGTGTGTAATGCTAAACCAGACACAGCCTTGTGAATCCGTTGAGAATCAGTTTTACTCTGCTCACACTCTCCCTGCCTCTCTCTTCACACTTCACTCAGTGCAATACAGCTGGGTGGGTGAAAAGCAAGGGGGTGAGGGAGAGAGAGGCAGTATAAAGCGGTAGTCAATCACTCAGTGCAGAGAGAGAGAGAGAGAGAGAGGGAGGGAGAGAGAGAGGGAGAGAGAGAGGGAGGGAGAGGGAGAGAGAGGGAGAGAGAGAGAGAGAGAGAGAGAGAGAGAGAGAGAGAGAGAGAGAGAGAGAGAGAGATTGGAGTAGCAGCCACTCGTTTTTCCCTCAGTCCTGGCTCTAACTTTACAGGCAGCCAGGCAGATTTTCTTGGCTTGGACGCAGCGCTCATGACAGGATTAGGAGCCGGGGACGTGGGACCAACCGGAGAACTGCAGGTCCTAGTGGAAGAGCCCGAGCCAGATTCTGCACAGGTAGGACTGAAACCTTCTCATCTCATGGACTAAAGTACAACAGTTCCATCTATCTACAAAAGATTATTAAAATGAAAGAAACAGCAAATCCCTTATCCTTTACTCAGTGTGCAAGAACAACTCTGGCAAGTATGGTTTGGCACCAAAGTTCCTTGGTGATAAAAATCCAATTCCCAGAAGGCTAGGAAAAGATTACATCATATTATTTTGATCTTGCTATGAAAAGGTTATAAGGTTGCAGAGTGTGCTGTAATAAAATCCACCAAAGGATTATTTCTGCCTTTTGAAAGAAATTTTTCTTGAAAGTTTTATTTATGACTTCCCCACTTTTCTGACTCCTTTGTTCCATAGACATTATAGGCATGCACTCAGACCAATGTATAGACACAAAGAGTGAATACAAGTAGGTCATGTAAAACTTGCTAAGTGACAGAACATATGGGATTTTTATTTTATTAACAGAACCTACAGTATGTCTTTTGGACAAGCATGATGGCACTGCAAAGATAAGACTTATTTACAAAATGTGTAGTACCCTATTAACTCATCACATACATGGACTATTTGGCACTTATCTTTTAAAGATGCAAAACAGATTTTTATTATAAACTATGTTAAAGTTGAATATTGATTAGTACAGTATTTGAGGAATTGCTGAAGTAAGCTTTTGGAGTTATTTGACCATCACATTGATCCTGATTTACATCTACATTCTGCAGAAATGAAGAAAACATTCAATTGCTAATTTTAGATGCTTCGTTACCGCTGTTGTTATGTAACTGTCTGGTGGCTCTGTGCACCATAACTCACACAGCCATTATGAGGTATTCAGTTCCCTGTATGTAGCGCAATGGAGTTAGGCAGCGCTTCAGATACAGGGGTTAATTTACCCACTTGGACCCTCTTTACACTGTAAGAAACTCTGGATAACTATGTTCACCAAATGACTCATGTTCACTGAATGCGCAGCCAGCCTCTTCATCAGGTCAGAAAAAAAGAAAGAAAGAAAGCCTTAAGGGGGAGAATTTGATGTCAGCTGTGTGGTACAAACTGTGTGTATGCTTAAGGCTTGTTAAGGCATCTGTATATACATGTGTGCAGCTATATGTACATCTGCCCATAGAAGTGTGAGTTTCAGTTAAATTCCAAGGACTCATGCGGTGCAGAGTGGAGTAACGTGTGGCTTCACTCTGAAATCCTGTGGTGTAAAAAAGGGAAGAAAAAAAGCTTGACTTGCAAGTTTACTCTGATTACAAAGTGCACGGGTCCCTTTTACCTCAAATTTCTGCTGTTTCAGCTTGCTGCAGTTATGTTTAAGTGGAACACTTTGTAGTCAGAGGAGTGAGTGTGTGAGTGGGAGGATTAAGCTTACTTGTATGTGTGTGCATGTGTGAACGTATTTAATTTATGTCTGCAGCCAATCCAAGCCAATCCAAATATCTGGCTTGTGTGGGAGGATGTTGTGTGTGTGTGTGTGTGTGTGTGTGTTTGTGCAAACTCTGTGGCACATCCCTTGAGAGTTTTTATAACTCCCCAATTCTAATGAAATTTGTAAGAATTTGTAGAACAGATACAGAGAACAATACAAAACTGAAAACAGTAGAATATTGCAAAAACAACAAAATGAAATTGCTGTGTGCATGTGTGTATGTATTTAATTTGTGACTGCTGCCAATCCAAGACAACCAAAATAGCTGACTCTTGGGGGAAGAGGTTGAGTGTGTTGTGTTTGTGTGAGCTCAGTGGCACATCTCTGGAGAGTTTTTAAATCCCCAATTCTAATGCAATTTATAAAAATGTGTAGAACAGAAGGGAACAGAGGAGAATAAAAAACTGAAAATAGTAGAATATTGCATAAGAATGAAATGAATTGCTTCCCCATCTCTTTATTTACTTATTTATAAACCTGGTTTAAGTTAATAAACCTGAAGCATTTCAGCACTAAAGTAATCCTGTGTTTAATGTTTTATAATGGAGCTGAGTGTTCTGTTAGCAGTTTCAGGACATGATTAGATGCAGACAAGAATGGGGGGGGGGGCACACTGATGCCTGCATAAAGTCAACTAAACACTGGCTGGAAATATACATAGGAGTTACATGGGACAGTGACCTATTCCTGCGGTTTTGTTTGGACTCCAGAGACTAAGACAAAACTGGAACACATGCATATAGGACACACAAATGCACAGCGTCTGGTTTGTTTCCAACTGAAAGGTTCTCTATTTCTCATGTTTGTCCTTTTTGAGTTCACCACCTCTGACCCGCTTTGACAAAAAAAACCTCAAGTGTTATTTTCTCTCTACTCCTCATGCCTCTCCTGTTCTGCAGAAATGAACTGGTCTGGTTTCAATTAGGCTCTCAGGGATGTGTGAGGGTTCTCTCTCTTGCTTGCACTCCCCACATACACAGTCTCATCCTCGAGTTTAGGATTTAAAGGTTTGTGGTCAGACCATTTCACCCCCATTCTCTTTAAATTCTCATTGTCTGTGCTATCACTCTTTCCTTGTACTAATCTCTGTCTGGGATACAGCTGGATGGCACACACACATGCACACACACACACACACACACACACACACACACACACGTCAGACCATGGTCACCACTACTTACTTAATTCCAACCTTAACCTAACCCAAAACCTAACCACTGACCTAAAAACCAGCCTTTTCCCCAAATGAGAACGCTTTTGTCCTCAGTTGGACACGCTGTCCCCAATTAACTGGTCTTCAGTCTTAAATTTGTCACCAAATGTAACCTAGGACAGACCACACAAACACACACCCACACAGGAAAATCAGCCTGACGGAAACCAAGTAAAGTCAACTTAATGAGAGGCCAGCTGGCAGTGGAAATAAAAAAGGAAGCGGATATTGGTATGGATTTCTCCATGTCAATAGTCCACTTATTGTCGGTATGAAATTTGTGCACATGCACATTGCATCAAGTTAAATAGTTTTTGCAGGTGATATGCCAATCCTTCCCATGGTCTGCGTTAAAATGGCTATCCACAAAAATCACTTGGTTAGAGACAGATCATCATTTGAGTTAGATTGGTAAAATGCATTAAAAATGTCCTGCGTAACAGACCAAACACCTGATGTAAGGGTAACAAATGTCCGGCTGGTGGTCTACATGAGGTCCAGCAATAAGTTCCAGACACCCATTAAGGACTAATAGAACAAATGACTATTGGCATGGAAAACCTATCCAGACCAACAGCCTCTGGACCACGGGCACAGAATGCCATTTCGTGTCAATAGTTGGTAAATTATTGCACCTGTTATGCAGCTGTAGCCGATTTCATAAAAAAAGCTTGTTCTTGTTCTCTAGCTCTCTGTCACAGTTTTTTCTGTATTTAACTGCCTGACTGACCAACTGACTTTCTGCCAGTCCCTGCCTCTCTCCCTTCAAATAAATCCTTGGATGGAAGCTGAATTTTTCAGATGTTTCTATTGAGGAGAAAAGGCATATTCGGTCTGTCATTCTTGTTTTTGTAGCCTTCCTTGCTGGTTCTCACTTTCTTTCCGCAACAGTGTTACCCTTGTGTTCTTCACCGTTTCCTCTGGAGGTCTGCACTCTTTCCATCCATGGTGCTCTATCCAGTGTTTTTGGAGCATGAAAGGACTCTATGGGCAGATAGAGACTGTGCAGCCTTATAGCTTTATGGATGAGAGGTAGTGACATTGTGATGCATGGTTAAGATTTGTTTAGCTTTTGTATGACTTGCTTATTCCTCAGTCTGGTTGATTGTATGGTCAATATTCACTCCCTCTTTAGCTCTGGTCTAGCATGTTCACCAGCTAGTTGCTCACTTTAGAAGTGGGCTGGCTTGGGCTGAACATGTTGTGTACAGTCGGGTTTTAAGAACCTAAAAACAAGGTGGATGAGAGCTGTGAGAGGGAATAAAAACAATAAAGTTGTGAGCTGCAAAACCAAAAAAATCATTTGAAGAAGCTGAAAAGTTCCATAGAGCTGAGGGGAACTGAAGAGTTTGATAATTTTTTGTGTGTTATAAATATATTGAGCTATTAAGCTTAGCTGGATTATGTAATATCCATGCAGTGATGGAAAAACAGGGGAGGTCACCATAGTTTAGGATTCATTCAGCGGGAGTTTATTGTTTATATGTGGTGCTGTGTCTCTCCCCCAGTCGGTTAAGACTTTAAAAAAAATATTCATGTGTGTTCTTGGCTTTACAGAAGAACAGCTGCTACACCTGAAACTAAACATACCCTTCTATTTCCTGAGGGAATTTTTTTGCTGACATCATGATATTTTCATTCCATTCAGCCTCTGACATTAATCTTATCACGACAGTCTGAAAGATGGTTTGAAAATGGTTTTCAAATATGTAAGCACTCTCCATCTGTATTTCTCTTCATCTCCGTCACTGTCTCTTTACACCCCCTTTTCCCCGTGTAGGTGGTATGTGATGGTATTAGAGGCCATCCTGTCTGTGTTTCCTCTGGTCTGCTGAGAGCAAATGACCCATCTCAGCCCACAGACATTTCAGAAAACATACACAGACAGTGTGTTGGCATTTCTCTTTCGTCTGTTTTTGCCTTCTGTCTTTGTGTGGGTGTGCCTGCAGTATGCATGTACAATATGTATCCCTCTTTGAGCCTATCTGCATAAAAACAGTTATAATGTAATGTTTGATGCGTGGTTACTATGTAGATGTTTCTGCTGCTGTATAACTACTAACCTACTTCTCTGACTAGTATTGACACTGAGCTCCTGCCAAGCCGCCTGGTTAAATGATACTTTCCACTTCATCAGTGTAACACATACATTACCCTGAATTCAATCTGTATAATACATGTATCATTATGATACTTCATGTAGAAACTGAAACTGTTAGATTTATAGCACTAATGTTAAATTACAGAATTACAAGCAGCAAACATAGTGTAAGGAGTGCAAAGATTAAAAGAATGAAAAGTTGTAGATTTATGTGCAGATTAAGGCATGTTCAAGATGGTACAACAGAGAGACATGCACCATCAGGTTCATCTGGAGAAGACATTTATGTCTGTACTCCCTACACACACCCAAAGCCAATTCCACACACTGAGAAAACACCACAAACTTCAGCATTTATTCAGTGGTTTATTTTGATCAAGAGCACACTTCTGTTCAGCACTCTGCTCCTTGCTTGTCTTTAGTCTGACTCTAAATTGTTATGGTTAGAACAGCCATCCGAAAGATTTAACGCCAATTACCAAATCACGATTCTTCCATTTGCTCAGCAGTTTCAGAAACAATGGCGCAGAAGCAGTTCTGCTTAGTGTACTGCTGGAAATTTAATCTCTTTGTCCACTGTATGACATAATCATACTCTAACTGTTCTCTGAAAGGTTTACCAGCAGTGTTCTCTGATTGTTCTCTGATCTGATTGGTTGACATGTTGATCCATTGTAGAAAAAAACCCACCCAATTCACATCAGACTATTATAGCAGAAATCGTAGTTGAGATTGTAGCTACAAATCAGTAGGCACAATCATAAGACAAACTGCAGTGGGAGCATAGCACACATGCCATTCACTCCAGAGCACAACAATGACTGTCTTTACTGAGGAAGCTAAAATCTTTCATGTGGACTTAACTTCAACATCAACTGTGAAAGGATTAAAAGTCACAAACACTCTGTACAATAAACACCTTGTCAGAAAGGCTACCTCCATCCCGGCTGACTCATCCCACATTCTTGCACACTCTGCCCAGAGGATAGAGGTATAAAGTCCCCAGGCTCAAGAGCTCCAGAGCTCCTTCATTCCTAAGGGAATTGCTGGCATTAACCATGAACTATAGTCCACCTTTTATTGTTACACTTCATATATTCCAGTCCTTACACTTTTTAAACCTATTGTATCTTGTTTGTTACTGTATTGTTGTATATAGTGTTTTTGCTGTTTGTGTACACACATAATGTTTCTACCATGCTGCACCAGAATTACCCAATAAAGATTTATTGAATTGTGGTCTCGCTGTAAAATTCACCTAATGTGGTTGAAATGTGACAGTATTGAATATTGAGCCAGGAATGTTAACAAAAATAAAATATCTAATGATTAGCACCCTGTATAAAAACCAAAAAACATACCATTAACAGAGTTACCCTGAGGCATATAAACTACTCGTTAATATGCAGGACCTTCACATAACTGTGAACAAACTGATAAAACTGTCAGCCAAATGTGGCACTATAAAGTGATGAAGTGTAGAATATGATTTATGAGATAATGTATTTGACATACAGGAGTAATTTTGACTTTTTCAGTCTAGTCTATTTAAATTGGAGTCCAGACAATGTAAACATAACATTATGGAGTTTGAGAAACAGCTACAGTAGTTGATGACTTTCAAACGATGGATTCTAGGATAGTGAACATGTTAAAACAGTGATAATAGCTTTTATTAATATTAATATTAATTTTGGGAAACAGATCACAGCACTGAAAAAACAAGACTAGAGTCCACAGCCATGCTAGCAGCTTTCTGTTGCCAGTTTAGGGAATTTGTCACTATATTTAGCAACTTTTCAAACCCCTTGAGTGATTTTTCCAAAAAAGTGGCTAGTAGTATAGCAACTCTTTGGACAGACCTTAACTCCTTAAACGGAGTCACCAATATTTCTCAGTGAATGTGGCTAACTGGACGACCAATCATCACCCAGACAAAGTCGTGAATGAGGTGTGAATGTGTGTACTGTACCTGATGACCAGCCATTGATCTATGTACTGTTTTTATTTTAAATGATTTAACCGACTATGTTTCATTTGAAAAGAAAATAGCTAGTTACATTCAGTGCTGTTTAATTAACCTTAATTTTCTTTAAATTTTGCAAAATAATTTAGTATAATGCAGTTTAATATTACAACAGTTGTTTTCTAATGTTTTTGTGGATGTGTATTAATCAACAAAGTTCAATACAAACTCCAAAAAACACATCATGCATGTATAGGAGAGACAAATCACCCACCATCTGTTCTTCAAAACGACCTAAAATGCTTCCTACAATAATTATTTTTCCATGGTCCAAAAGAAGAGACATGCTGCTACCACATTTCATATCCAGACTGAACTTTGTGCTAGTTTAGGCCAAATGGCAATGGAAGGAAAAAAAAAAGTCTTTATAATATTTCGAGCGATGCCCCTGAGGAAATAACTGACCCAAGTAAAATGTTTACAGACGCTAAAGAGACAGTTTTTCTTTGAAACTTCTTTGGGTTGGCATGGACTGACCAGAAGAAGCTGAGCTCAGAAATAATACTAGAGTGGACAAGCTAATTTGGGCCAGTATGGGCATGAGTTGAACCTCAGGGCTGGGTTTGGCCTGAGTGTGTTTGTTATGGTCACAGCTGGAATGTGTCTCTTGACAGTGGTCATGTTTTTTTAAGAAGAGCTGGACTTTTCCTGCTTGACAGCTGTGATATTGAAGATATCTGAGGAGTACTTGAACACATTTGGAGACTATAGTTCATTTTTTTATGTCCTCTCATCTTGACATTTCTCTCTATGTGAGAATCAGTCAGTCATCCCTATCTCAACTGCAGCTGGTTCAAAATGCAGCAGGGAGACTCCTCACTGGTACCAAGAAGAGAGATCGTGTCTCCCCTGTACTAGCCTCTCTTCACTGGCTACCTGTGAAATACAGAATTGTTTTTAAGATATTTTTATTTGGTTTTACAGCTGTGCAAGGACTGGCACCAAACTACATTACTACTACTATGAACTGTTCATCCCTTGTTCTACCTCCTCACCCTGCAGATCTGCTGACCAAACACCTCCATTCAATGCACCAAGTTATAACATTTGAAGTTGTTGTTCCCAAATTGTGGAATAGTTTGCCACTAACAATAAGATCTTTCTGCTTCATGTATTTATTTTTAAAGACTAATCTCCTTCTTTAACCACATATTTGTCATCTTGAAGACATGCCTGATTACATCCTGGCCTTTACTTGTTGTTTGTGCAATGCATCTTGTGTGGTGATTTTATCTGATTTTATATTTCACTCATGTATGCGCTGTTATTTTTATTCTGTGTTTTTATCAGTCTGATAAATGTAATCTCTCTGGGAAGCACTTTAGTTGTGTGCTTTATAAATAAATTAACTTGACTTGGTCCAAATGTTTTCACTGATTACAGAAAGTAATATACTAAAGAGAAAAAAACGCCAATTTTGCAATCAAATTGAACTCTTTCATTAGCTTGTTTCAAACAGTAAATTTACTTTTCTGAGTGACACATGGAGAAACTGTAACAAACTGCATTATAAATATATTTTGAACACAAATGTGCAAGTCTCTGGAACAAAGGTGATCCTTTATTAATTTAGAGTAACCCATACAGAGGCTTGACAAATTAATGGGTGGACAAACATAACAATTACAGATGCTTTTGTCTTACAGTCAGTGACATGTATAGAAAGACCAAAATCAATTCAAAAGACTACCGTCTGTATTAAAATTAGGTCAATTAAGTGCTAATGTGTTTGCAGGGATCAGATTTCAGCCCAGTTGGAGACCTATGGGAGATTTTGGAGCAATAAGATTAAGACATTTTTATAGTGCTGTCCCTTAGGTGCAGGACTCTTTAGGAATGTCATGGTTTGAACTGATTCAGATTTTTGGTGTCACCACATGATTCAAAATAAATTCTCAATTCAATGAATCCAGAACTATTCACTTGTGTCCACTTCATGGCAATATGAAACATAACACTCAGACCACAATGTGCTTGTTTGCTAGTGCTTAAGTTTGGTACTCCATTTTATGAGCATTAGTGTCTGAATGATGATGTGCAAAGTGATGGCAAAAAAACTTCTAAAAACTAATTCTGACCCTCGCGGTTGAGTTGTTGACTTCTGCCTTTTCTGTTCTGCCAACATAACATTTTAAATGATGTACCAGTATTCCTTCATCATGAAACCATCAAATGAGGTCTTTTAGAGAGAGGATGTCCTCTTATCACCAGAGTTCCAGATACTCTTTGCAGAGGAGCATTGAAGCTGTTCTGGAGGCTTGGTGTTGGCTCATTGCCAAGGCGCATGTTTATTTTTCCTTTCATTTGTTACCCAGACATTCCTAATCATTTCTACATTAAGTGTACTTTGGAGGATGTGGCTAAACTGCTGTAGAGCGTGTGTTTGCCTTGAGCTGGATCTCTATTTTAGTGTCATGCTTCACCCAGTGACCAAAGTGCCAAAGTAGGATTGCATTATTGTATATCAACTACCTCTACTAGACAAAACTACTTAAGCTAAAAGCAGGTTGTGTCTGGGTCTACTCAAGACCTTGCCCCATGCTCTCCACCTCAGAGTCTCGTCTAGTCTGAAGTTTGGGCTGGCACGAGTCCCAGCCTTGTGTTGAAACTTGTCTCTCGTCAGCTGCACAAGAACATGCGCTGTACACCATCCAAGTTTATGTAAGCATGACAACATGCCAATCTACAGTATAAGGGCATGCTTATAAATAAATACAAAGAAACACAACTAAAAATAAGTCAGTTTCTATTGGGTTTGGAGTAATAGCTTGCTGAAGTGTTTTATTGCTTGCGTCATCTGCAGTCAAATATATTGAACTTTCATTTGTGCTTCATTTGAGATGATTGATAGTTGGATTGTAAAAGGGCACTAAATACACTGGAAAGTGTGTCCCTAGATACATTCTCAGCTGTTTCTGTCTGTATCTAGCTAACATGCCCCATCTGTAATTTCAATGGAACATTACCATCTGCATTGACAGGCTTGTTCCACTGTGTGAGACACTGGAAGACTGTAAGGGGGTCTGCGGTTTGGTACAGTTGGACTGACTCAGTGTGCACGTGTGTCTGTGTGTCTCTGTGTGTGTGTGTGTGTGCACAGTGTTTCTTGGCAGACCTATGGGCATTGCCTTTTTGCTTCTGATCACACAAGAGACCCATGACTCACTTATTTTACCATAAAATGTGCGCACACCCACGTACAGTATTCACATAATCAGCAGCAGAAACAGGGAGTCCAAAAAAAAAAGACAATCGCCATGATTATCAAGATATAAAACATTATATTTCCAGTCTTGGAGTTCTCATATTTGCAGCTGGTGATAGTTTTACATGGCTACACAAATGGCCAGAGTGCTAGGCTGCAAGGTAGAGAGAGAAAAAGATACAAGGACAGTATGTGAGGAAGTCATGCATCAGATAGTGCATGTTTGTTCAAAAGCAATCTACAGTATGTGTAAGTTTTACGGACAAACAGCCTCTTGTAGTCATGCAAAAAATTTGTTTTCTCTCTCAGTAGAAAAGTGGAAGTCGCATGAAAGTATTTTTCAACCTCAAAAAGGATGGAATTGGGTGTGACTTGGACACTGAGGATGGTGGTTTGTGTCCTGTCTCCTACTGACTGTCAATATTCATTTCTTTCAACATTCCCTAGTGTTTTTGTTCCCTACACCATAGTTGTGGCAGTTCATTAAAATACTTTAAGAGTCACGTTCGGAACATTCATATTGGTCAGGACTTTAATTCAAATATAAAGCACATGTGGACATGTTATAGGCTAAATGCAATATTTCACATAAGATAACATCAAATGTTCTGTTTTTCTTTTTTTGTGTGCAAGGGATGTACTGAAACAGGTGTTAACACTTAGTGATTGAAACATAAGCTTTACTATACACAAGCATTGCCAAACACACAAATGTAAACATCCTGCAAGTGGTTGGATGTTTGAGTATGTTTTAATTGATAAAATGGGACCCAAAAAATGGTAGGTGTAGGTCTCTAGAAAGGTGCTGAGAATGAAAAAGACAAATGGAAGAGTAAATGTAGAAAACATAAAGGTAGAGAGGGGAAACATCAGGGTCTGTTTAGCTGTTGGTAGAATATTTTCAACTTTACCATGATATAACATTTAAACATGTAACAAATGTGTCTCTTTCTTTTCCTAAAAAGCCCTTTCCTGTTTCCTGTCCCTCGTTCCCCACTTTCCTCCCACTAATTCTTTCAACATGTGGATTGTTTTTTAGTTGTAAGCATGCCACCAAGAGAAATCCCTCTGCATTTTATTGCATTTGTGAATAAAATGATTGATTATTCCTGTGTCAAGTAAATCTAACAATGTATTCCAGTCGTACTTTTGAGTCTATTTGTGTGATTTCACACTGACAACCTTTGAAAATCCACTTTCATATGATTGATCTCTCTCTCTCTCTTCTATTTTTCTCCTCATACACACAGTTGTGACCAGCCTCCTG
Source organism: Scomber japonicus (assembly GCF_027409825.1). NCBI lineage: Eukaryota > Metazoa > Chordata > Actinopteri > Scombriformes > Scombridae > Scomber > Scomber japonicus. Next base: position 12,447,749 of record NC_070600.1, on the reverse strand, counting down.
TGTCCTGTCACACCAATCTTCAGACAGCAGTCTTCCAAGGTTGACCTGATTACCAAGAGGCCTCCCTTCCTTTCCTCTCCTCTCCCATCATGCGTCTCATCACCACCCTCCTCCTCTTCCTGCTCCTGCAGTCAGTTGAGCCCCGGAGAGGCCCTAGGTCTGGGTCTAGAGAGAGGGGCGCCGGGGGCCGTGTAAGAGGCAGAGGCCGGGCCAGGATCATGAGGCGTCAAACTGAGGAGTGTAAGGAGTACATGGAGGCAGGAGAGAAGTACCTGGACTGCCAAGACAGGCAGCTGACCACCGTGATGCAAAACTGGCCCAAAGATATTCACCACCTGCTGCTGGCCAGAAATAAGATTCAGGCAAGTGCAGACTTGCATGGTGTAAATATAAAGATATAAGACACAGACCAGCTGCTACGGTCCGGATATAAGACTCAACTAACCATAACTAACAGGTTCTGAGAATGTCAATTACAGCTTTCTGTAACGAATGAGGCTAGCTGCATTAATTTTCTGGAAGTTAGTGTCTCAAGACATTACCGTGATCTTAAACCCAGCCAGTTTGTTGATACCATCAGCAGCTGTACACCATTTACGTGGTGGCGAGATCAAAGACAGATTTTTCTTGCTGTGTGTGTGTCGGGTTTTCAATGTCTTGAGCGAGCACACAGGATATGTGTTCACAGGTGTTGAGTGGAGCAAAACAAAATACTTTGCCAGCAAGGTAATGAATTAAGATGAATGAGTTATAAACGCTGAAAAAATTCAGTGAGAAATTAATATATTTAAGGTTTACATTATCCCATTCAAGTTCAAAGAGTTGGTTTGTTGAATGAATGAGCAGTGAAGGAAACTATGAGGAAAGTCCATTATGTGCTATTTTAAGCTGTTTCTTTGACCCTGTTTGATTTGGCATAAAAACATGAAAGAAAGTGTACAAATTAAAGTTGCAATCTACAATCTGTACTCACAGCTGCGCTATTTAATATTTTTGAATTGACGGTGGGTGAAACGATTACATAAAACGTGACAGGTGTTGTTCTAGTGCCAAAGCTGCTGGGAATTATCATCATCTTCAAAGAGTGTTTTAGCATCTTTCAGCTGATTGTTTTGGTTTCGCAGCCCAGAACTTTGCTGTTTTATTTCACTCTCACAAGTCCAGCTTTTAGAAATAGCTGGCAGATGTTTTCAGCTAAAACAGTTCTGGACATTACGTTACCTACCCTGCAGACAGAAAAAGTGGAGCATTGACTAACTTAAAGCTTGTGTCCATGTAGTTTCTTGTGAGTTCTTTTTTCATTTGTTTCCAATGAGGAGAGAGTGTATGCAGCGCTATGCGGCCAGCTAGAGAACAGTGCTCTACACAGCATCTTTATTCAGAAACTATGGCGATGCTAGTCTACTACAACCATGGTTAGAGTGGGGATATGTTGTTATAGAAATTAAGATATTGTTGTCATAGGAGGAAAACCCATGTGCACTGTTGCTTTCTCTCAATGAACAATGAACTAACACTCATCAAGTTAGAAATAATGTATACACACAGCATAAAATATCTAATGACAGAAAATCCACAAAAATCAACATTTTACGTTTCGCTCTTTAGGTTTTGAGGGACAACATGTTCTCCCAGTTCACCCGACTGAGGAGTCTGGACCTCCAACAGAACGACATCTCCAGGGTAGAGGATCAAGCATTCAGCGGCCTGTCCCAGCTCACCACCCTGCTCCTCCAGCACAACAAACTGAGAACAGCCACTGAGGAGGTCCTGCTTCCTTTGCCCCGACTCACCTACCTCCGTCTCTATGACAACCCTTGGAGCTGTCGATGCTCATTGGAGAGCCTGATCACAACACTGCAGGTGCCTAGCAATCGTAACCTGGGCAACTACGCCAAATGTGCGGAGCCCGATTTGCTGAGGGGCCAGAAACTGAGGAGGGTGATCGCGGAATCGCTGTGTGACAACCAGGTGGACATCGGCCCGGGGGGGTCGAAGCCTCCACCAATCAAAGTGAAGCCAGACGCTACGTCCATGTGCCACACCTACATTATCCCTAAACCTCGGCTGGACTGCAGCAACAGAGGTGAGGCAGTCAAGTTCTGTATTCCTGGATCTTTATCTTGTGTTGTGCCATGCCAAAATGCAATAAATTCTCAACACAGGGCCAAATTACTTGTTTCTAAATCTTTCAGACATATTTCCATCTCAAGCAGATAGAGTTACTTTGTTTTCATGTAGATGGTTTCGTAGTTACAGTAAGTATTTTTTTTATAACTAAATTATGTGAAAGTAGCAATCAGACTGGATGAACATCTAACCTTCCTTCCTTGAAAGAGTAAGGAAAAATTAAACTGCTTCTGTGTTCCCAGAAACGAGAGGCACGGTAAAAACCGAATACTGAAGAACCATTAACTAATACAAAGCTTCTATTTACATTTCCAGTTCATTTGTGGCCAAACTCCGGTCTATGAAGTGAAATCATGGTTAGCTACTGTAGAGACATAATTTTACTGGCAAATACACAATAGGCAGCTCTGGCAGAAATCTAACTCACATACAAAAAGGTACATTTGTTAGGTTTGCTCAGTGAACACTCAGCTACAAACTCTCTCCAGTCTAAACTTACACTTGCTTGTTCAGTAAAACTGAGTGCCAGAATTAATTTAGCTGTCTAATGCTTTACTTACCACAAGGCTGAAAAGGTAGAGTTGAATTTGTTTTTATAAAGTTTGCCATGTAGGGCGGCCAGGAGCTGTGGGCTGGACATAGTCTGTGCTTTCAAACTCTTACTCTTTTTTCTCCAAAGTGGCTTGAGGAAAGAAGTTTAAGGTAGGGGAAGTAATTTCATTTCACTTTATTCTATCATATTTCAGGCTACTTGCTGTAGTTGCAATGTACCATGATGTGCAAGTTATGTGTGGCATTTTGATCAGCTGCATTGTGGGTAGTTTAGTTGTGCTTTTACTGTATGTGGTTATCTGTGGCGCTCAGTGCTTTTCAAATCTTTATAACATCTATTATATTCTAATCAGGACTTGACACTACACACTAGATACATGCACACAGTGTTGGCTCATATATTGTACCATTCGTGTTAGACCTAATCCATGCCTGTGACTGAATACCTGAACAAGAATCCCCTCTGGAGAAACACAGGCTATGATGTAGCAGCACATAACAAGTGTAACAACCCCCAGAGATACAACAGAAAACCTGATGATGAAAGAGTAGACAAAGAAAAAGAGTTGAAGTCAGGTCAAGAAGAGCTGGTTATATGAACAGTTATATAAACCTTATCAGAGATGAACATTTGATGATTGTAATGTACATTTGATATAGTCTTGATATGGGTGTTTACAGTGGTCATCTGGGTAAATTGTAGTAAACCATAGTCAACTTTAATCAAATAAGATGTAAATTCCCAGCGGTGAAATTTGTGGCAAGTGAAAATGCTGAGTGGCTTATAACTTTAGAAAATCACCAGCTATAGTGGCTGCTGTGCAAAAAAGTGAATGTGAAGCCCTGATTGTAATAGAAATCCTGCATTCAGTAATTTTCTGCAGATTTTTGTTCCTCCTAGAGCTTTTTAAAAGAGAGTAACGACTACCATCTCAATCTGCTTGTGTTTTTGGTTTTCAAACTGGCAGTAGTAAAGATAGAAAACAGGCAGGCATCAGTCTAAATAAAAGGAGAATAGAAAGAGAAAGGGGGGGAGGGAATGGGACAACTTTTCCAACTTTCTTTCAGCTCTTCCAGTTTTCACATCTGGTTCTCTCTACGTAAAAATGGCACTATGCGGCTGCTATCGTAGTGGTTGTAATGTCCCCAGTTTTCTATAAAATATTATTTCAGTTTTGCTTTTCAAATGGAGGCACGTACAACGACTGCTAAATTTGTGCAGACAGAATAAGCTCTGCCACTTTAATGAGTTCTTTAATCTGGTTTGCTCTCTCATCTTCACTCTTTCATCTGTCTGTCCAACGAACCCCCTTTATCTCCATCCTGTCTTTGTCACCCAAAGAACATCCACTGTCAACACACTGAAATGAAAGATTGTCTGTGTCCATAATTCAGACCAAGTGAGCTCCTGGATTTAAACAAGCAATTGGATGCATCTATAAATGGAGCACTTATGGCCTCCAGAGAAAGCAATCTTTCACAGAGCACAGACAAGCCAAAACCACACAATGCAGTGACTGTGTTGTGCAAATGCTCGAGGAAGTTTTTCGCATATTTTCCTGATTTTTTTCTACAGTAAGTCTTTTGAATTGATTCTTTATCTGAACCACTATGAGGTTACTGTGTTTTTCTCACAGGCCAATTCTCCCATCCATCTTTCCTTCTTATTTTTTTTTATGACCACTAATAACTCTCTCCATCCTGCCTCCTAAATTGTGCCCCACCATGAAAGCGATAAGTGAAGAGAGTGAATGCTGCTTAATATAAAACAGCTGTTGCGCATTACATTCAATACATTGTTTCTGTGCTTTCGATTCGTGAAAACCTTCATATTGCTGAACTGTAAGCTAATACTGGGTGAGGGTTGTTTTCACTGCATTTGATTTCAGCACCAATATTTTCATTGGTTGTATTAGCTGTCAATCACAGTGAAATCTAATCATAGGTAGATTATATTATACACATTCTTGTTTTCTTTACATTTGTACAACACGTACAGATGTGGGCAGACTTTGATATGCCTTGGAAAATCACATTGCATGAGTTAACACCTATAGTTTTGCATTCTTGTAGTTAACCTTCATTACAATCTGATGACCCTCTGTGGGACCCTCTCAGATGAAGAGAAACCCAACTGAATTGACTTTTCTGGGGTTTATGGGGCGGAAATTTGCCTTTGGGCCCCTTGTGACACCCCAGCTTATAGCGTCTGTGCCATGTTTATGTATCCTGTTGCCAAGGTCTCTTCTTATTAAATCAACTACAACTGTGATGGAAGTAGTTTTCTCGTAAACAAACTAAAGTTGTGTTTACAGTCAGTGTTTCTCACCAAAACACATTGGGCCAGACTGACTAAGGGCGCTTTCACACCAACAGCAGTTGGTGCGCACTAAACAGTCCATTCGGACCCAAAGCGCTTAGTTCGGTTTGTTTTCCTTGGTGTGAAAGCATCAATCACACTCGGGTGTGTACTAAATCAAGCGGACCAAGACCTCCAAAAAGAGGTGGTCTCGGTCCGCTTGACTCCGCACCAAATTCCGACCTCCCGGAAGATGAGGGTACGTCAATCGGACCAATCTTGACTCGTTTGCAGGTGTGAACGCGGACCACACCGTAGCCTGTATGCTACATAGTAACATTTTTACTGCCTGGTGCAAACCAAATAATCAAACTAGTTTTGAGGGTTTTGCGTGTCTTCATGGGGAGTTTGGATGAGCAGAAAGCCTGCATATGAAATTTGATCCCATGGAATTAGAGATTCTGGTGGAAGAGGTTAACAAACAAAAACAAAAAAATGTTACCAGAAAAACACTATATTGGAGAGTATTTGTGACAGTGTCAGTGCTATTAGTAAAACTATTAACTAGCTATTAACATGGTAAATCGCAATGTGCAAAAATAAAGCCCCAAAAATAGATTTTGGCACATGGTTTCTTTATAAGACGTGGATACAAGATTAGTAAATAATGTGGGGCCTGCCTTGGTTCATATACTACTTAAGTGGGGAATTTGCAAGTAATTATATCGCCAAAACAAATTGACATGCACTGAACCTGGAGCTTTTGGGGCCTCTTTAGGTCTGTACATAGAAACAGGACTTTGTTGAGACTTTAAGTGAAATGAAGAATTTGACAAACATATAAAGACAAAGATGAAGTGAAAAGTGAATTTGTTGAGTTGGCGGACACGAGTGTGGACAGGCGCAACGAAATGTGGAACATGGTTTTCTTTCACACAGGACTGGAGAAAGCCAGCAGACAGCAAGAAACAAGAAATAGAAAAAAACCCAGAACAGAGTGGAAACCTACTCTGATCTCTCTTGTCTCAAACCCTAAATTTTCCTCTTGCCCCCCCCACCCCCACCGGTTTGATGGTCGTTTCTCTGAGGTGAACCACAGCAGATCTCAGGCTCCACATCATTCTCACTGGAGATCAGTGCTATACAAAGTGGTTGGAGTCAATATGGGAGTTCTTTAGGCTGTGTTTCTCATAGATGGAAACAAGAGTTATGTGTTATATATTGTCTCAGTACTAGAAATGTAATGAAATTATTCAGACCGAAACTCTCTTAGCCTTCTAAGCAAAAGAATAAATCTTTAAAAAGCTGGTATTACATAGATGGGCATCTGTGACTCATAGGTTTCAGATGTAACATAAACCCGCCATATAAACTTCAAGCAGAAAAGTGAGTAGGCAGAAAACTGACTTGTATATGGTGAGTTGGATAATTCCCAGACACACACAGACTACTGCATGATATTATGTCAGGCTCTCCAAGGACTTTCTGGTTCGCAGACAGCGGGCAGTTAGTCAGCAGAAAGAAAAAAAGAAATCTTCCATAATGTCATTTGAGCAAGAGGGAGAGCATGAATGAGAAAGAGGACAGTATTGAACATCACTCTGTCCAACAGCAAGAAGGTGCCAAGAAGCGTTCCTTCTGGTCCTGTTTACCCACGGAGTAATGTGGAAATGTTATGAAACCAGAGTTTGACTACTGGGGTTCAGAGTTTCCCCAAATCATTTTTTTTCTTGCTGCGGTGAAAAGGTCACTGAAACATTGTGAGAATAGACCATGGGATCAAAGAATTTCCACTAAAACTAGTTGCTATTATGTTATTCTAGGCAAGTTGGCAGTTACTGCACTGCAAGATTTGCAGCACCTTTGATTAATATAAGTTTATTATATTTAGAAGAATTTCTTGATCTTGTTATTGCCCAAGACACTGTTGTCATAGTAACTAAATCAAAAGGAGGGAATTTAATTTACTCAGTCCTGGCCAATACAGAAATAGACCTTTTGCACAGATTATGTGCACACACAGCTTCCAAACATCAACTGTGAGTTTAAGATCTGCTGAGGGAGTGCTTTTTTGGGATTTACTTATAAATACTACCACAATGCATTGCCTCAACTTTGTCACTATACACACTTTATACTTGTTTGTATTTATGTTAACAAAGATGAAACTTCCCCACAACAAATAAATAAATAAATAAATATGAAGCTAGCACCAGCAGCAGATTAGCTTAGCTTAGCACAAAAACTGGAGACAGCTAGCCTGGCTAAAGCTCACCAATTAAGACATTATATATGTTGTTTATTTGGTACATAAACCAAAGTGAAAATGACACAGCAAGGTTTTACAAGGGGTTTGTTAAACCCCAGCTGCTAGCTATAGCTTATAAATTATACAGACATGACAATGTTATCAGTATTCTCATCCAACTCACAGCAAGAAAGTGAATTAAATTCCCAAAATGAGAAACCACTCCTTTAAAACAAGACGTCTGAAATGTGCCTTAATCAAACACAGACCTTGTTCATTCTCTGGGACACAAACTAGTTTATCTGCGCACCTCAAATTTGGTCCAAAACTGGAAACTATTCTTTAACTCATCCACTTTCACTTTAAGTTCAATAGTCAGGCGCTAAACCTTTTTTTTTTTTTTTTTTAAATGGAGCATGATGTAAACCCCCAAGACCATGACTGTAAGGGAGTACATGACTACTTGACCTAATCTGGTTGCTGTAATAGTGATATATAAACAGGGCTGTCAGCATGTTTAGAAAAGGTTTCACCTCGGCTTCTATATCTTCTGCCTGAATGATGACAAAGTGTAAGTAAAGCCCAAATCTAACACACATACAAAATCCAGATCTTTAACATAGGAGGAAACTATAGAGGATGCTGACAGGAAGAGATGGAAGAGTTTGCAACTCATTCCAACTTTTTCTTGAGCCTGGGGTAAGGATTTAAAACAGATATGCAGGACAGTCTTACTTCTTTCACTAAGGAGTAAACCGATTTGACTACAACTCAAAAAGTTTCCAGTAGCTAACAAAGCAGAACCAATGCAATGCCTCAACAATACAGTATATTTATCTATTCCTCTGGTCATACATTGTCCAGTATATTGACCAACAAAAGCGCAATATATATCTTACCTGAATATGGTTACATTTTGGAGGGCCAATATGAGCCAATAAACAGTACTGCTACCTAATACTACGATACAGAATCATTCTCCTTGTCAAGCCTGGGGCATGGGTCCAAACCACAAATATTCATTGCACTATGTACAGCTGACCCCGCAGTAATCATGTCAGCACAATGAAAAAATTAACTGCTTCTCTTCCTACTGTCTAAACAGTAAAACATATTGCACCACCTGCTCCAAAGAGACTCAGTATTAATGTTGTAATGAAATATATCCTGCAGATGGTGCTGTATATTTTACCGTTTGAAAAATGAGAATGATAATGGCAACACTGCAAGACAAGTTATATGATGAATGGTGAAGAAAAGGAGGGAGAAACAATTAGACTACACACTACTTTTTCTGTAAATCATTCAGTGCTAACCCTTAGCCTCTGGAGTGGGATATGTAGATGATTGTCCAGATTAATGTGCAGCACTAAATCATAGCTTATAGCTCTCTTATACCTCTTATTCAACTGTTATACATCCACTGCATTGCAAGATCCATGTGTTAAGCTAATAATGGATGGATAATGGAAGAATGAAATGGCTGTAACAAAGTAATTAAAAGCTGGCACTCTGACATAAAACAGGTGCAATAATTTAGTCTCCATAGAATATATTTTATCAGTGCTGTTGCAATCAGGTGAAATACTTGGATTTCCTCAAAAGGGAGAGCTTATCAGATAAGCCCCCCAAAACCCAGTCCAAACCCAATTGAATGAATTAATTATTTTCACTTTTCCTGACATGGTCTCTCTCCCGACCTCTCTCTGTATGTTTCTTCATTCAGCCGCCCTCTCTGTAGAGGCATATAAGACAGATGTTCAAATAGGAGAGAGTGCAACACTTTATCTAAAAGATTTGCTCCATTAAAAATCAAAAGATACCCCAAAGGCGCCTGTTCCTGGTAACATATTTAGCTGCAGGAAGCAATAAAAGAGCAGAGGCACAGCATGCCTCTGAATAAAGGATTGTTATAGGTTATTTTCTCTCCTTTATCCAGAGAAGCATACAGTAGGTTGTTCTGGTTACAGACACCACTGACCCAATCTACTGTCACACTGTAGGAGATTATCCTCGCTCAGTGTAAAACAGAGAAGACCACAGATGTAACTGTCTTGGACAGGGAGGATTTCTCTTTGGCTCAAAGGGTTGATGTCTGATTTCTCACAAGAGAGCCTGGGAATTTGAGTCTGGGGTTTGTAACTGAAGAGTGCCAGGAGTTTCCAGCTTTTGGAAAGAGATGCAGAGACATGTACACCTGCGGCAGAGTGGGAATCACTTTAGAGTTCAAGTCATCTCTGTTGAGGACTGATAGATTGTAACATGGAACTGCCTCTCTCTGTTAATGTCTCTGCCTGCTGCACATTCATCAGCCATCACAGAATCACTGAACAATAATAACGACATTTCCTGAGTGCATCAGCTGCATCTGTATGTATGCTGTTTGTGCTTGTCCCGTCTGAGAGTGTATAATTATATTTTCTTAGAGTCAGTAATGATTTATGGCACCGTGCCTCCATGATGACTGCTACAGATGCTGTAGCGGGTTAAGACTGTGCATAAAGACTGCAACATCTGCGCTGTAAAAGTCCCCATAAGCATTCCTCAAACCAAATTATACAGTCTATGTAAATAAATACAGACAGGAAGCTAGTCCACATGCACATATACATCCTGTTTATGTATGCCAGTAAATACACATATTCTACACAATATGTTTTGTTATTTTCAAAATAAAGGTGATTTTATATCAAAATAAATATTCGCTGCCTAAACATACAACATATACGTCCTCTCATCTGCAACCACTTTGCAAACTGCTTCAGAACCAATCAACCATGTTCATTTTGGAGATAGAGGTTAGGGTTAAGGTTAGGGTTAGAACATTTTTATTTTATTTTATTTATGTATATATATCACTTTAAGAGCAGATGTGACATTTGCATGCTCTTCTCTTAGAGCCGGATGTGAAATACACATGGGAAAGGCTGAATACATTATGGGATGCATTTTTAGTTTTTTTTCAGAGAACCCTCACATTGAAGTTGTTGTCAATCAATGCCTCTGATTTTAGAACCTTAGGCCATAAAAGGTTAAACAGAACAACACCATGATAAGTACAGCGGATGCAACCTCCAATATAAATCATTGTCATATTTTTACAGACACTGATAGATGAAACAGGCCTGGGAATGACAAAATAATTCAAAACTGATGCAAAAAGATGCTAATTCAGCAACAAATTTCAAAACAGCAGAATTTGACTTCTGGATCTGTTTATCAAATGTGGAGAAGCTCCAGAAATGTTCCACTAATTTGAAACCAGGTTCTAGCTTCAACTCTTTTGCTTTGGTATAATGTGTATGGACATTGACAAATCTTTATCTTAACTGCCGAAGCACTGCAGGGATGATAGAACATTTGAAGAATGTACTTCGGCGTGAGACTTCCACTTAAAACTCTTGAGAGGATCTTTTGTCGAGATGGGAATATGTGGGAATCACTGTTGCGTGCATTATGGCCTTCAAAGAAAATCTTACAGGAGGGAAATGTGTGTGTCTGGAAACACTGGAAATGAGTGGAAACCCTCGTACCTGGCACAAAAGTGAAATATTGATACACATGCTGTCACAGCTGACTCCATCTTTTTGAAAATGTTAAATGATGCACACAGCCCACACGACATCTTGAAAATATATAAAGATGCAGACAGATTGGATTTCCAGTGCTACTGCTGATTCTGGTCTTTTGCATACTGCACATCTGCCTCAAACCTCTAAAACTATGAACAGGGATATAGGAGTGCATCTTTATATGTTTGCAAATATTTATGCAAATACCTACCATGAATACTTGTACTGTCTTTCATTTTTTCTATTTGAAATCTTTGCACAGATGCTTAATGACAAGTATCAAGTTTTACATGTTACACTCTCTCTTCTTCCCTCGTTCTCTCTGCTGCCAGCTCCTTTGAGAGTGTAATAACTCATGTTCTCTGTCTTTCTCTTCCTGCAGATTTGAATCACGTCCCATCCGACTTGCCGCCTGACATAGTGAAGATGGATCTGTCCCATAATCGCGTCACACATCTCAGGCCCAAGCAGTTCTTGCTGTCCAAAGACCTCAAGCTACTTAACCTTAGCAGCAACAACTTGCAGCATATAGACAAAGGTAACAGCACATCCCATCACACACCTGTGATAGAGATTTTAATTATGCAGCCCATATATCAATGGAGAGAGTAGACAGGAGTCCAGGATGTCTTGTATTGAAAAGGTTTATTTGCTTGGCCAAGGAGAAGTGAATGAATGATCAGTACATGTTATATGCCCTGATGCTTCCTTCAATTCTGAAGTTTCTCTCCTCCGGGGATAGACTTTAAACCACACAGATAATGCCCATGGTTGAGCCATGCCCAAATATGGCAGATCCAACACATCTACAATATACAGAATTTAGTCTACTGGTCTATAGACAAAACATTGCTTAGACCTTACTCAGGACCTTTGTCCTACATCCAACACTATATCAAAATTCTGACTCCAGCTGCCTAATAGTCAAACACATATCTGACCTCGGCTGCTATAGCAACCCTATCAGAATGCCTCCTGTTTTCCCCAAAAGGAGCAGACTCACTGCTTACCACTATCTCAAAGGGAGACAGTGTCTAACCTTATCATTTGGTGAGGCCTTGCTATGACCGCAAAGCCTAGTTTGACCCAGTGCATATTTATGATGGAAAATTCCCTAACAACCTGTACACATACATCTGGTGACACAAACACCTTGTATCATAGCCACAGGCATCTTAATGAGTTTTGTTTCTGATGGGCTGTCAGGTGTTTGTGTAAAAATCACACTATTGGGTCGCTCAGACAGAATTCTGGTAGTTTAAATTATGAAGTGAGTTTGCTATTGGGACATTAGCAGTGTTACTGATAAATTTGGTGTTACCATGGGTTAAGTTGATTACAAATAAGCCTTAAAAAGATAGATGCTTCTCTTTCAGCAAGATAAGTTGCCATACACGACTAGCCTACTGTACATATCCTGATACAGAAAAAGATTTCAAGCTGAGACACACATCCACTCTGTGCACATGTTGTGTTTAACAGTACAAGCTACTGAGCACTTGCAATCTATGTTTACCCATTTCTGAGGTCAACCATAAATCCAGGACTATTTACATTGATTGCATTTGAAGGCACATGATGGGAAAACTAACCATCAGATGACATGTTGCCATAATAAAAACCTTTCAAATGCACTTGTAATTAAAATAAAACACAGCAAAAGATATATGTGATTCATCAACTCATCTCTTAGCTTCATTGGTGTGTTATTCTTTAATTAGGGATTCATTTCATCGTTGACATTCATGTTGATTAAGGTTAAACTCATCCCAGATTGGCTGTATTATTATTCAAATCACCAGGCAAGATGCACAAGGTACATGTGAAATATAGTGCATTTAAGACACACGTAATCAAATATATATCTCAACTCAAAGCAGTGATTAAGGAAGGCTGCATAAGGAGAGTTAGGCCTTTGTTCATCAGGGGGAAAAAACTTGGAACTTTTACTGAGGCGCAACAGCTGTTCTGAACATGTCTCTCTCTCTCTGTGTCTCTCCTCAGTGCTAGAGGAGCATTACAAAAGTGCAGGCTCATTACTCTCTCCAGGCTAATGATGTTTTCCTGCCCTGGAGGAACTCCCTTTACAAAACCTGCAGTTTGATTCATTACCCAGGAACCAGCCCGTCCTCAAAGAAATATGACAGTATAGATAAAAAATTAAGCCGACAAAAATAACCCAGTTACGTGGCAAAAATAGCCCAGTTACGTTTGGGTGTTAGACACAATCTAGCGTACGTAGTAATTATGTTCTGGAGAAGTGGTTCAGTTCAGATGGTGTCAATATATGGTGGTGGTTTTCTAATTGTGCTCACATTTGGTGTAAAATTTAAGAACTGTTTTCAGGAGGTTTTATTTTATCTATGCGGTTATTGTGGAAGATGGCCAGAGTGATAAAAAAACATAAATGAAGAAAGCAAAACTCCAGACTCCAAAACAGTTGGATTAACAGTAATGATTATGTGCAATTATCTCCGGTTGGCTTTGGCGACTTTGTGTGCCAGATGCCTGTGGTTTTCCATGCTAGATGAACCCGTAAGTAGTCAAAATGATATAGCCAGTCACAGAAGTAGAGTGCATTTGGGGGTCAGGTTAGCACACTTTTCTATGACTTGCTTTTTAAAGGAATTGTCACTGTTTGGGGGAACCAAATCTTAGCACTGTAGCAGATGCCACTTTCCTGCATCTCCTCAGCATGACTGTAAGTGAAGCAACAGCACAGCAGCAGACACAGATGTAATCATGTGACTTATGGAACAGTGATATCTTTGTTATGCTGACCATGCTGATTTTGTGTAGCCAACATCAGCCCAGAGCAGAACAAGCTTTTAAGCCCTTAATTTATCACCTCTGCAGAAGTTGGATGGGAGTTGTGTTTTCATGCATTTCTTTTTTAGCTCAAATAATTTTTAATCTGTTTGTATTACAGCTGGAAAAATTGCTGACAGGGTTTAAAAGAGTTGCATGGATCCTGGTGGGAGTACTAGAGAAATTACTTGGAATTTAGGATGTTATCTGGAGCTATTTGCTCATGTTTATTTCATGACAAAAGATGGACAAAAAAATATCAGGAGATCAGGATGGATAGAAACTGGGAACAAAGGGAAATAAATGACATTTCACACCAACTAGCCAATGAAAGCTTTGTCGTCAAGGCAACTTCTGGTAGCGTCATCAAACTTTGTGTTCCTATGATCATTATCCTTCTAATAATCTGATGACATGTGCAAACTGAACACAATTTTCCGGCTCATACTGTTTCGCTTTGATGAAAGTATATCACGCTGGCCTTACTGTGGTCATAGTGGATTTAAAAAAAAGAAGAAGCAAATGAACAGTAGCCAAATGAGGAACGTCAGTCTCATGGGCAGAGATAAGAGAGGGGGATGAGGAGATGAAACAAGGGATGTCCTTCATCCTTCCATTATCCCTCCATTACACCCCCCCCTGTCCTTTAGTTCCTTCTATGTGACAGCAACTTATGAATTTTTGAAAATGTAATGATTTTTGTTCAAAGTATCCATTTTTCTTTTCCTTTATTCTCTCTATTGCAGTGATTTCTTTTCTTGGATCATATTTGTCAACTTCTATATGTTCTACACACACACACTCCTCCTCTTCCTCCCCGTCCTGTTTTCCTCCCCTCCTCTCTTCCGTTGTATAAAGATCAAAGCGAAGCCCAAGGCCAGTGGACAGCGTGAAACAGTCTCCACTGTCCCATTACTCCCCCCTCTAACACACACGTGCACACATAAACATGAACAATGTCTGCAAGTCATTAAAAATGTCAGCCAACTTCGTTCAAGTTTATTCGATTCATATGAAGTTGTGTGAGAGACAACTAAAAAAATACTATCAAAATGATTCTGAAAAGATGCATTCTTCTGTTAAATGCACCTGAATCCTTTACATATGATGCATTTAGCACCATATGTTATTTTCATGGTGCATTGTTCATACAGAAAGTTTTTGTTAATTTCAAGCGTAACACTTTGCCAAAACCATGCATTTCAGTGGTTTATGTTAAAGGATAATTACCGTTTTTTACAACCTGGACCTTATTTCTAGCATAAAATACGATCATTTACTCACCCAGACAACTTTGGTGTCATTTGGAGTCGTTCGGACCAAATTAGCTCCAGTGTTGCGCTGCGTATATCCGTATAATGCGAGAAAACGGGGCACCGAAGCGCAGCCTCTATATAACGCATTATCTGCCGACATTAACATGCCACCACGGGCTCGGAGGGGAATAGCACTAACGTATCATAACTAAATATTGGTGAAATGAACTAGTTTCGCGGCAGATAATGCGTTGTATAAAGGCTGTGCTTCGGTGCCCCGTTTACTCACATTATACGGATATATGCAGTGCAACACTGGAGCTAATTTCGTCCGAACGACTCCAAATGACACCAAAGTTGTCTGGGTGAGTAAATGATCGTATTTTATGCTAGAAATAAGGTCCAGGTTGTAAAAAACAGTAGTTATCGTTTAAAGAAAACACACAATCAATACAACGCAAATTTATTGTGTTTTATTTTTCTCCTTCTCCCAGCCGCATTCGCAGGCCAGCTGTACCTCTATGAGCTCGACCTGTCAAACAACAGCCTTCATTTCTTCCAGTACGGTGTGCTTGAGGACCTCTACTTTCTCCGGAAGCTCACACTGGACAATAACCCCTGGATCTGCGACTACAACATCCATTACTTGATCTACTGGCTCAAGCACCATCCTGGCGTCACCTACACCGGCCTGGTCTGCTCCGAGCCACCGGAGTTCCAGGGCTGGCGCGTCACGGATTATGTGAAGACCTACAATGGGGAATGTCCCAAGGATAACCATATAGGAGAGACGGATACAGGACAGGAAGGGCAGGGGGGACAAGGAGGAATGGAAAATGAAGCACATGTGATGGAGGAGATGGCTGAGGGGGTCCTGCCGAGGCCCCTGAGGGAAAGGAAGCCGAATAAGATCGAGATCATCAGGCTGAGTTAGAATGGAGGTAGTTCTGTGGATCGTTATGTTTAGTGTGAAGGGAAATTTACACAAGAGGATGGTGTGTTGGACTAAAATGAAGGTCCGTGGACATGCTGAAGAATGGATTAATAAAGGTAGACTCAGTGATTTTATATGTTGAAATGCCACTGTGACCAATACGTAGTACAATTCTGGGATAATTATTCAAGTGTAAGTCTTTTTTGTATTTATCCTTTTCCATCTTGTGTGGATAACAAAATGAGTTCATTTTCCTAAGAGATACTCAGAATAAATGTCATATTACTGAGTTTACCTTTAAACATTGATTTAGGAGATGGCATTTGGGTTTTTGTATTATCCTTTGGCAAAACATCCCCAATCCAATCTGTATCAGATCTAGTATAACCCCCCAGCATCCTTACAGCCCCAAAACAAAATTCTTTCTAAGTTTGACTGTCGGTGCTCTTTTTTTCTGTTAGTCATTCTGACATTTTGTTTAGGCTATACTTAGTTTTTGGTATTTTTTGTGTTAATTAATGTCAGTTAATGTCAGTCGATCTGATTTCTGGAAATAAAACTGGGTTTATTTTTTCTGAACATTTGTTTCACTGAATGACAAACAGAGTTCTGGGATGGAGGGGAAAACATAGTGCAAGTGCATGTACATATCAGACCATGGTCACTTTTGGGGACATTACATAGACTTACATTTATTTCCTGAAGACTGCATAACCCTAGCCATCACCATTACTTGCCTAAAAACAAACCCTTACCTTAACCCTAACCTTAATCACTGACCCAAAAAAGTAGTTTTTTGGGGACACAGCTTTTGTCCCCAATTGCACAAGCTGTCCCAAATTAAATAGTGCATTATCTGAAATCCCCAAAAGTAGTATGTGACAGACTACATAAACTCAGGTAAGTCACTTTTGCTGTGTTTAGATAGACTTACATTCATTTCCTGGACACTTGCTCTAACCCTGACCATAACCACTACTCTAACCTAACTTCAAATCAACGTTTTACCAGGTGAGGACTCTACTTTTGTCCCCAATTGCACAAGCTGTTCCCAGTTAACTTGTCTTAAGTCTGGTTTGTGTTCCTGGAAGTCATGCCCCCCCCCAAACACACACACACACAGACCTTGTTTTTTACCAAGTGCCATCAATTAGCCACAAAATATGACAGGAAGCAGATGTGTGAACGTCATACAGTGACCTGTTTTCATGAAGGCAGATATGTTTCCGATACACTTTACTTGGAAGTGCACCATGACTTTTCTTTACATTTCAAATGTGAATGAGTAACTTACACCTGAAACTGAACAACAAAACTGTTCACAAGTTACATATGACATTACGAATAAGATATTAAATGCACCCAAGAAACCAAGTTCTGTGGATGAGATTTTAGATTTTTTGAAGCCAAAGGCAGAAAAAAACAGTTTTCATTGATGAGTCAGCGCCACCCAGTGGACTGGAGACCAAGGTACATGTTCCTTCTCTGAAACTTGAATCTCTGTCATAATGCACATTTTGCATTCAGGATGTCTGAGTTTTATATTTTGGCCCTAACCCTAAGACAAATATGTGAACATTTCCTGCTGTCAGTTAATGAATGAAAACCAGACCAGATTAAAACTTACTTGTTGGCAAACAAATGAAATAAAGAGGAATACAATGGTTTTATAGATTGATCATTTATTGCTTATCAGATGGAGCTGAATTTTCATTTTTGATCACCAACTTGGCTACCCTTGGATTTTTAGCTCTGGCTGCACTGCCTAAAAATCATTAAGTTTATTCAATCATGAGCTGATTGAGTTCAGCTATCCAACTTCCAGGTTGGTGTTTACAAAAAATCTGCCAATTTGGAATTACACCAAGAAAGATTATATGTTGGATGTGGGCCTTTTTAGCTTGCCTTTCTTTAGTTTGGCTGCTGTGTTTACAAAGTGAGCATGGCATGATTTGGCCTTCAAGCTGATAATGGCCCATCAACTTCGCTGATTGTTTCTTATTGCCACTCAGATGTTTTAGATTAATTTGGTCTTTATTGCCTGAGCCGATGAGCATCCAATATGCAGTAGTAGAGTGTAACAGAATAGATCAGATGCTATGGCCTTCACAGTCAACAGATCTGACAGATTATGACCTTTGGGATTTTGGATTTATATGTTAGATGATGTTCTCCACCACCACCATCATCATCGTACCAAACGAGGTAATATCTTTTGAGTTCAAGAGACTCGTTTGATTAATGCTGCTCTGATGGCACGCAGTGGCCAGAAACCTTACCCTTCATATTAGATTTTCCTTTAATTTATCACCCAGTTCCACATTGAACACCAAACACGCCAACAGTTTCCTAGCTTCTCCTCTTTCATCATACTGTATGAGCTGATCAGACAGTGAAATAATCCATTTGAAAACACATTGACTGACCTTTAAATACATTTATAACAAAGTGAGACATTACTGCATATATAACTATTACAAGAGAAAATCAAACAAAAGAATAATAATTCACAGTCTTTTGGCTTCAGCAGGTTTGAACACACTGCTGCAGGTTCTCCAGGACAGCTTCATCCAGATTGCAGCAGCAGAGGATCACAGCTCGTCACAGAGGCACCGCAAGAGCTCACTTGGGTGAAATAAGCCACCCAACTACAATAAAATGAGTCCCTTCATAATTTTCAAAACTTTTACCAGTACGAGTAGTTTGAAATATGAACACAGCATTTCGACAAAAACACACCAGATATCGAACAGTTTTGAGTTTATGCTTAATTGCACTGTTGGTAGTGTGGTGTGTGTAAGAGCAGGATATCAGCAAATAACCTCATTATTATTGCTTTATATGATGTTACTTTTTGAGTTAATTGCTTCTGCCTTTATTTCTAAAAGTTCGTAAAATGCTATTTATGAAAATTGCTTTTTTTAATTGATTGTTTTATTTCTGGTAGTGCAAGCATTTCAAAAATAGGAATAGTGACAGTCCCACGGCATCTTGTGCAAATGAATGTGCATGAAATGGAGGAATAAAACAGTGAAGGTAAGCAGTGGCGGCTGGTTAATGCAGGGTGCTGGGGCGCTACTTAAACATAGTAAATATAAATTAATTAGATAATGCAAAATAATTATGAAATAAAAAGTATTAGCTTGTAAAATGTGCCTGTTAGTCTCTCAGCACCTGTCAGCATGAATTACAAATCGATTCCAAACGGTATTTTATTCATTTCTATATGTACTTCCTGTTTGCGGGGCGCAGGCCTAATGGAAGTCAGTGTAAGCCCTCAAACTTTTGACAAGCATGTGACCTAAAGCTGCTCTCTGATTGGCTTCCTTCAGTTTTCAAGAAGTTAAATAAATTATGCTTAATCACAGCAGTGTATAGTGCTTAATGCGCCATCTATTGTCCTGTTTAGGCAACAACTAACACATTACAGTGAAATCAGGACTGAAGACACAATAACTAAAATATATATATGGTGGTGTCTCTTTTTAAGCATATTACCTTATTGGTAACTGCTGGCATCTTTAGGTGACGTGAGTGAAATGGGCATTTTATCATATCTCATAATAATTTTTTATTCCTCTCTTTGTGGGTCTGAGATACCATACTGGGACAAACCAGGGAACACTATAGTGTGTTGTGTTGGTTTTAGATTGGTTTTCCTTTCTTATTTTTATTTTCTTGGTATGAAGTGGTGCTACGGTTTGTTTGACACTAACCCTAGGACCACCAATCATCAAACTGTGCCCCCCCCAAACATTTTTGTCACCAGCCGCCACTGAAGGTAAGGCTGATATAAATTACATCAGCTTACTGCAACCTTCCTCTAACACTGATCACACCCATTACCACTGACCACTGTCTTTTACCCCCTTATTAGCAAACATGCCTGGTTGTAGCATTGACTTTTATGTCATTATAGCACAAAACAATCCTATTTGAATTTGGGTAAGCCCTCAGAAACAGGATGGTACAATACTTTCCAAGACCCGGAATTCCTTGGTTCATGACTCATGAGGCCTTGCCAGCCATATTCCATGTCCATGCATCTTTGTATCCTCGTGATCTTCCTCTTTTCCCCCCCTGTCTCACTATCCATCGACTATCAACTCTTTATTTTCATATTCCTTGAACTTTCTTCCTCAACAACACGACTTCTTTTCTGGTGTTGTGTAAGCAGCGCCGTTCACTGGCCGAGAGTTGGCCCTGAGGAGAACTCTGGGTGTTCTGCCGTCGCTCTCCACATCTCCCTGCTGGACATGAAGGCCATTACGAGACAGCAGCTCCCTCGCCATCATCATGAAGGCTTCTTGTACATTCTGACTCTCCTAGATATAGTCATACAGAGGGGGAACTTAGGTTTGCTATTTCATCCGACCAAAATTTAACTGATGTGTGCTTAATGTGCATGAAGATAGTTATTACCTTTGCAGATGTTTCTAGAGCAGCTAGGATACCCCTCTCTTTTGCCAAACTGCAGGATTCCTCAAATAGAACCTCACGCTCTTTCTCCAAGTCACATTTATTACCTAGAATGAAACACATGGGAAACTAAGATGCAGACAAAACACCTTAGGATACCACTTCAACTTCAGATAAACTTTAATATCTCACCAGAGTCTCTATCACAAAAGATTTATTATCTATTATCCCAACAGTGTATGAACACTGTAGTGCTACTGCAAAGAGATGGTGCATTTTCTTAGGACATTATTGATCCACTGAGTTGAAATCTTTTTTCTCTACCGACACAATTAGATTAGTCACAGGCCCAAAGAAACCAAGTTGAACTTAAAGTCACTTTCACCACACAAAAGCACAATTATTGATAACCTGTTTGTAAATTTGGGATTGTTTTTTTGAATTTACATATGCATAACAGAAATAATTGTACAGTTAGAAAATAATTGATTTACATTCTTTCTCTGTTTCTCTGTGTGTCATATTATGAGGACTTATTTGGAGTGTTGGACTGTGCTATTGCTTTGTGTAAGTGTCCTACCAAGAGGGAAAAGAGCTGCAGTGACTGAGTGAACTTGAAATCCCTGTGCAGGCTTGATACTTATGTGGAGTGCTCTGTGTATATCCAGTGCATACTCAAAATATTGATTCCTCTGCAGCTACCTATGCTATTAAAAGGCATTTAAAAAGCCACACCTGTTAGCTTAAGTTCAAATTATTACCTCTAACTACATTCAGAAATTGCAGTCTGTCCTGGGAAGACATCATTTATGCAGCATCAGAGTATTCTCTGACTACTGAAGCATGCTACTCAGTTGGTGGAGAAAATCTTTCAGCACCAACTGAGAAAAAAAATCTGAAGCAGGAAAGCTTACAATATAAACTATTATCATTGCAGTATATTCTCAGATGTTCCTGTTATTTTGTCCATGTGTCTTTGTGCACAAAAATATGTGCACTCACGTGTAACAGTCACATCCATACTCACCTATGAGAACCAGCACCACATTGGCTGCTCCATAGAGCTCCACCTCTCGGATCCACTCGCTCACCGAGTCAAAGGTCGAGCGGCGTGTGATGTCATAAGTGATCATGGCGCCATGAGCACTGCGGTAGTAGCTCTGGGTGATGGTACGAAACCTCTCCTGTCCTGCTGTGTCCCACACCTGCATCTATGACACAAACACACAAATGTAAAAACAGTGAATCATCTTTAACATTCACACAGCTATATATAGCTGCAATACAAATGACTGGATGGATGCTTTACATGCATACACACACACACACACACACACACACACACACACACACACACACACTCTCGCTCTCTGTGGAAATAGTGATTCCTTGGTTTCCCACAGCAGGATAGTCCCCAAGCATCTGACAGCACAGAACACATGTCAACGTGGTAACAGCTCCCATAGCAACAGATTCAGACTCTTGAGCTCAACCTGTTTGTTTTCAGGAGCAGTGTTGAAGGTTTTGAACAGCGGCTACTTTTGCTGAATAAGCTTCCAAACCAGATCTTATGGTGATCAGCTCCCTAAACAAATCCTGTGCTTTCCTCCCTGCCTTATGGTGCTTAATGCTTTGAATGCACGCAGTAAAGATAAAAGACAGCAGGGAGTGTAGTGATTCACTTTAAAACTAACTCTAAAATTCAAGGAAAACATCACTCTGCATACAGTATGTGGGTTTTAAAAAATAGCACAGTAATGTTTGCTGATTACCAAAGAAAAACAGAAGTGAAATGTACTAAACAGGCTGGCTCAAATGTACAGCCTCAGGCTTGAAATGCTGGTTGGGGGTTGAGGTGAAACATGGAAACAGGAGTCTTTTTTTTACTTGCCTGTATCCAAAACTCTAGAATCACCAAATAATTTAACTCTTTGTGTTACTTTTACAAGCTTGAAATGACAGATTTGTTGATTTGAAAGTAATGCTAACAGACTGTTAAGTGCAGCTAACAGCTTGCCTGTGGTCAGACATATATTTATATATTTCTGTTAACCATAAATGCTGAAAGATCAGGATGAATGTTCTGTCCTACATTTAAGGTAAGTGGATAACATCTTTCTGTTGATAAGGTGTGCCATGAATGAATCATCTAAATAGCTGAGCCACAGAACAATACAGTTCCTATAGGTGTGTTTTTCTATATATGTTTGTGTGTGTGTGTTGTGTAACAGACTCCACTTTGCCCATGGCTAGAACATATTTACACATTAACCTCGTGAGAGAGACAGTGTGAATGTAGAAATGTTGATATATCAATACAGAAAGTGGCTTGTTCTGGGCATATTTACACACAGCACCTGACAGGAAATGATCAGTTTATAAGTTAGTGATGTTTTAACTGAATAAATTGAATTAAACATTAAATGGGTTTCAGACTTAAGCCCTTCTGTTTGTTCTAAGTAATGTAAATAAATGCATTCAACCTAATTTCACTTGTAAAGTTGTATGTTTTCTTCCATATTGACTTTCCCAAACAAAAGGAGCAGCGCTGGTACTAATCTGATTTTAGCAGTGAATATTGCAGTGACATATTGACTTTTGATTCATGCGGAACTTATCAGAACTACATCATTGACTTCCTTTCCTGTCATGAGGCTACAGAAGAAAAGAAATCATTCCAGGCTTGTTTTTGTCTGTACAAAACACGGGGCAGAGAAACCTGAAGTTCAGGTCCTGCATGCTTACAGCTCGTCTAACTTGTTTTGGATGGTGTCTAACTGACATTTTTACCAAAGGTAAATTTACTTCTAATCCTGGAAAAGGCCATCACACCGGGCTGTCCTCTTTTGCATCTTTGGCAGGAAGAGAAAATATTGCTATCCTTTAAGACAAATGATAACCTTTACTCTTCTAAAGTTAACAAAAAAGACCTGCAATCATGTTGAGCAGCCTGTCATTGTCAGAGGCAGCTGACACCAGCAAGTCTTCATGATAATGATCAGTGATCAGGGTATTTAGCAACAAACACTGTGAAATACTGTCTTCTTATGGTCCTTATTTAGCTCTTCCAAATGCAAAACTTTTACATTATACAACAGTCATATGCAAGAGTGTGCTCCATTTTGATGGTGTTTCTTAAATCAATCGTTTAAATGTCCAAACTCTTTTTACAGCTGTGTTTTATCTATTCTAATAACTTCATTTTTGAATGGATATTCTTGAAGTTCTGCCTCTACCTGTGGTTGGTTTAACAGATGTATGCAGCTTGGTTTTTTGTAATTCAGGGTTTTAAATGTTGGCTGCTTTATGTTTTAATATCAGTGCAATAAACTTGACAGACCCCACATTTACATATGTCCATTGATATGTATGTCTTTAGGTCCACTACAAACACACACACACACACACACACACACACACACACACAAACACACCACATACTAACCTTCACTTTCTTCCCCTCAATATCCAAGGTTCGTACAGTGAAATCCACCCCAATGGTGTTCTGCTGTTTCTCTGAGAAAAACCCTGACTTAAAATTCTGAACCACGCAGGTTTTTCCTACATTAGAGTCTCCAATCAGGATGATCTTAAACAGGAAATCAAAAGAATCGTCATGTTCGGGTCCCGGGGTCTGCATGTTGGAGGTAGAGCAAGAGTTTCTCTCTGTGGCTGTGAGAGTGCGAGAAAAGAGCAAACAACTGCAGACGACTGTAGATCAGCAGGAATGTTTGGCCTTTACGCTGAGAGATGTAAAGTCACTCTTGTGCTTGAATGAGAATTGAAAAGGATGGAAAATCGAACCCAGTTTCATTCATTCATTCAGGTTAGATTCCTAACAGCAGGGTGAATTCAGTTAAATGAGTCCTCATGTAGCTTGTAAAACCAGTTTGAGGTTGTAGGAAAGTTTGTCAAGATGTAAATTCCTTTTTAAAAAAAACAAAAAAAAAACAGTGCTGCTGGGAAGTTAAAAAGCACCTGACTACACATTTACTGCTTTACAAAAAATGTATAGCAACAGTAAGTAAGTGTGTCTTTTTCAGTTATAGTCTCTAATTCTGCTGTTGTGTCTCTCACCAGCTCAGCCTGCCTGTCTCACTCTCTTTCAGCGGGACAAAAACTGCCTCAGTTTTGTTGCTGCTGCTCCTTTCAGCTCCTTCTCAGGTGTTGACCCACTTTATAGCCCGCAGCAACAGAAAGCATAAATACACATCCCATCATTTTTGGCCTCCTGCACAGGTGAGCGGTCTGTCAACAAAAAGAGGAATTTTTGCTAACTAAAATAGAATGTAAAAAACAAAAATGGATGAAAAACTGCTGTTTCATCAGTAATTCCAGGGTGCTGTCAGATTCACCTGCTTTTCGTTCACATGTGTCAAATTTCTTCTCCTGTGTCTCTCCCCCTCTCTTTATCGCTGTCTCCCTCTCTCATCAGTCTTTCCTGGTCTTACTGACTTATATAGCAGGTTCCTCTCTCTCTTTCATTCTCTCTCTCTCTCTCTCTCTCTCTCTCTCTCGCTCACTCTCTCTCTCTCTCTCTCTCTCTACATAGCACCTGTGGAAACAATAGAATTCCACCCTACCTGTTCTACAAAGTGGCCCAGCCCCATTACAGCTGAGGGATTGTGGGAAATGCAGTTTATAAAGGAGCTTAGATAACCTCATAGACCTTTGGGACAATAATTGTTTTTGGATAGTGTTATAGTCATAAAATGGTAACTTGGATTTCAATTATTCAGGCAGGATAAGAATGACAAATAAGCAGATATGTACATGTTTTTTCAGTGGGGAAAATGTTATTTGGAAGTTTCAAGTAGGCCTAGTAACAACACAACACTGACCAAAAGACTCTCACTAAACTGTGATCAGTAATGCTGCAGTTTAAGGGAAAAAGGGATCTACAGTACAGCCCCCATGTGGTCTGGCAGAATAGAAAACATCTCAGACAGCCAACAAAGAACAGGAGGTTACGAGCAGATGAAGAACTAGTTAGATGATAATCAGTTAGAAATTGAATTTACTGTAAAATTAAGAGATTTTCTGCTTATGCACAGCATTCCTATCATAGGGCTGCCCACATCCCTAATAAGATTCTGGCTTTTTCCATTTTTCCTCTGCTGCATGACATCACATCTGCTTTTTCCAACTCGTTGAAAGATATGATATGTTATGCAGTAGGAATTAAAGAAAATCCTTTTAAATGTTTGAGCATCATTTTGTGTTTATTTTTTTAACATATATATATTATATAGTATAAGCAAGTCTTCGAAACTGCATCTACACATTCATGTTGAGAAATAAACACGTCTGACAAGTTTAATTCTTAATAAAAGTAATGCAAAATTAAATATATATATTAGAGGATGGTAAGGGTTGTGTTGATTTCTGTGGAGACATCTGATCTTCCTGCTCATATTGTATGCAACCATCATGCCTGAACCGCTGAACGTCATTCCTGTGCGCTAATCCCCTTGATTCCGACACTTCCGACTGCACGTGAAGGCGGCACAGACCCCCTCATCCTGTACATCACAGTGACGTCCTGTGCGGATAGATGCTTCACTGTTAACATCACAGCAGGTCTATATAACCTTAACGTTTTCTGTGTCTGAAAGGGCGTTTTAAAGCCTGGCAGATCATCGGCAGCATGCAGCGGAGCGCAGTGGTCGTGGTGGCGGATAAAACGAGCCTGAAAAGGCCGTTTATTTTCGCATGTGCTGTGAATATGGTAGGTAGATTTCACTGGTTATGAATGCAAGTTAAGCCAAGGAGGCCTATCTGATTGCCTTTTATTGTCTGTTTCTCCGATTATATAGTCGTTTGTGGTTGGATACTGTTAATTTGTCCTAAATCACTACTCACTTTATCATCAATCCAATTAAAGATGTTATGCATGTCTCACACACAGAGATGGAAGCAAGCCTCCTCCATCAAAATGATGTATGATGTTGCAACGCCTGCAGTCCAATGTATAGCTACTATAATAATTTAACATTACACATTTAAAGATATGAGAAATACATTCAGGAGTAGCTGTATCAAAATTATGCTTATACATTTGCATTTACAAAAAATGATAAACAAAAAACATACAATTTTCCTCCCTCATCAAACTGTCTAATGATGCTCATGTTGACACTGTGTTTTTGTTGTCATCTGTGAGTTAACACTCACAGTCAGTAGGCCTGGACTTGGCTGTGATGTGAATGTCATGTAATGGCAAGATTAGACCATCATTATTTCAATTTTGGACTGATCTTACAGTAGATGGCGTGCT
The DNA here is from genome assembly GCF_027409825.1 of Scomber japonicus. NCBI lineage: Eukaryota > Metazoa > Chordata > Actinopteri > Scombriformes > Scombridae > Scomber > Scomber japonicus. The sequence continues at coordinate 12,421,254 of NC_070600.1, read as the reverse complement.
GTTGCCATAATCATGCTCTGTTCCTAAATCAGCTCCTCTCCCTGCAAGGGGTGACACCTTTGAGTTCACCAAAAGACAGCACAAGTGTAAAGACACATGTGATGACAAAGATATTTCTTTCTTGTATAGCCTTGAGCACTTTCATGTCTTAAAGTGACTCTTACCTTTCTTGCATTTCACACAGCACTTTGAAAAAACTTGAACAGCAACAACCCCTCCTCCCTCCTATGTCGCCCCCCCCCCCCCCATATCATTCAGACCGAATGATATGATTGGTCAGAGTATTCACAGAATATTATGAGAATGGAATAATGATGAGTTTCTATGCCTGGTGGATCTCTCTAACATTTTAGAGTGCTATTACCTTATTAATAACATTTTAACCTAAACAAAAAAATGTGTAAAAATGTAACAAAGGGAAGGGTAGTTTTAACTTGGAGTACTTTGCAGATCTAATGTTATGTTTTCTTTTCTTCAAAAGGCACTGTGCTTCTTCATGTTGACGATGACAGTGGCGGGTCATAGGGACCTCTTACAAGCCGGCCAAGTAAGACTGTCTTTTTTCTTGTGACTGGGTTAAAATAATGATAGATAACACAAGTGAATGGATAACCAAGAAAACCCTGGGAATGATTAATAGGCTTACATGCTGGGTCTTCCATCAATATTGCTGCCACCCACTACAGCGGTTTTTATATTGTCCTTTCCCTGGAAAAACAAGAGTTCAAGCCCGCTAATGTTGGCAAGCATCTGCCTAGTGACGTGTCCTTGAACAAGATGGTGAATTATCTTCAGGTGTTAAGGGTAATGGTCAGTAAGTGACCCTGGCCTATGACCCCTTTTAAAGCCATGTTAACATGGCAATCATGTGCTTCATCTCTGAAAACAAATAATCAAAATACAATATTTGTAATTAAATGAGTTAACAAGTGGATTTGAAATTAGATTCTTTTTTACATTAAATAAAAATAGCAGAGTTGATCAGGGTATATGTCCATAAAATGTTCTTTTAACATCAGTGTTATTTCTCTCCTCAGCTGGTGTCCAATGTTTCTGTAGTGATACTCTACGTCCTAGAAATTGGCTGTCTGCTGCTGTCAGTGCTCGGTGTGATTGGAGCTTGTAAAGGAAAGAGATGGTGTTTGATTCTGGTAAAAAAAACAAAACTGAAAAATCTCTTAGTGTGTGTCTTTTCTGCTTGTGCATGTATTCCTGTATCTTTGTGGTCAAGAGGAGGAATGTGTTGAGAAAAGCAAATATTGTGCACAATTTTTGCACAAACTTTTATTTATGTAGGGAAGTTGATGTTTCTTTCTCACTTACTATCAATGGTTGTGTGTGTGTGTGTGTGTGTGTGTGTGTGTGTGTGTGTGTGTGTGTGTGTGTGTGTGTGTGTGTGTGTGTGTGTAGTTTGCAGCTGGGATGGCAGCAGCCAGTCAAACAATAATTGTTAAAACAGCATTAAGTTACCAAGACGTTTATGAGGTACAGTACTTGAATGTTTTGCATTTACATCTAATTTTCTGCAGCATTTCATTTCCATGGTGTAAACATAACCTACAACTTTTTAATACTGTGTAATATAAAAGTGCTCAATGCGATTTCTCTCCTCAGACAGGTGTGGTCCGGGAGGAATCCAAGTTGCTGGCCATGATGCCACTTAGTGGAACCAACAAAGCCAACAGGACCCTACTGTACAGTATTCAAGCACACGTAAGTAACTTATTTACTTTGACTTACTTTTAAGTTAATTAATAAGGGGACGTTTTTACAATATGAAAATCCAAATATAAAGAGCACTAGCATTTTGACCACAAAGAAGTTGCTGTTATTTCTATGACTTCAGCTCTACATTGGTTCACTGTTAGTCCATTCTGTTGTTTACCAATGCATCTGTGCACTGTGTCCATCTGTCCATCTATAAAAGCTTAATTCTCAAATATTTTATCAGCACTGTTCCAACTTCTATGGATTTAGAAAGGCATGATCTCGTCACATGACTGGTATTAATAAAATTTATAAGTCCAACACAAAAACATTAGGTTTTAACCTCTCTCAGTGAGGAGACTATTTCTCATCTCTGTTGATACAGCCATTATATAATACTCCATGTCCATGTATGTGTGGGAAGGGATTATTTGCTTATTCCTGAACTGCTGATGGCCTACAAGCCACACATTTGACTATGGTACAGAAAAACCCACACAAGATTATCCCTGCTAGCTTGCTGTACATCTGTGCCAAACTCCACTGTTTACAATTAGCATAGTGTGGTTAGCTTAGCTTTCTATTAATACCAGCAGAAAGCTCTGTGCAGTTTCAGGTCAGGTGTTAGCTGATTTTGACTGCGTTCCACACAGACAACCACCTGAGTGTGTTATCTTAGGGGTAGTTTGGGACTTATTCTTTCGAGGTTTTTGCCAGAAAAATACATTTTAAAAGTGGGAACACCATTGCAAAACGGCCACTAAAGTCAGGAGCAGTAGGGCAAATAGAAGCATTAGGGGGCATGAGAGAAGAAACAACCTGCAGCTTGTCAGAGGCCACTGGAGCATGACTGGTTTAAGGCAGCAAGTTTAGAAGAATAAAGAGGAAAAACACCAAAGAAGCAGTCAGGTGATGAACAAACAGAGATGAGGCCATGCCTGCAGTATATGGAACCTCTTGGGTGTGGCTGAACAAGCAGGCGGGTCTTATCTTAAAGAGGTATCCACTTCCTCTCACCTCATACATATGCATATGGTTGTAAATAGTGTTTGGGGTCTATAAGTGCAAAGGCACAACCTTTCCTGTGCTTCAACTTTGTTCTTTAAACAAGCAGAAACATCTGCTCAGTGGACCTGAGTAACCTTTATGGGCCATGTGTGTCAAATGGACCCAAGTGCAGAGAACAGCAGACTTAAGAAATGTCCTTAATAAAGGCTTTAAGGCTTGTGCATGCAAAACAAGGCTGTCAGGTCATAGCAAAACAGAATACTGCAAGAGCAGACCAAACAGATTTGAAGAAAGGATGCAACAAAGATGGAAAACCAGAACTAAAATATAAACAGAACTAATGACAGAACGGCTGGGGATGAAACTGGAAACAGGGCAGGACTAATGAGTCTTGATGGAGGGCAGGTGTGTCAATGAGCAGAGGAGGGAAAAGCAAGCACAGAAACACAGCAGGGAAAAAATGTCCCTGAAAATAACACAAATGATCTATAAGAGATGTCAGCCAGGACTTAGATTTTATTAAAGACACACTAAAACCCAAAGGCAGAAAACATAAACAAACTTAACCCATAGGTCCACAAATGCCAATATCAGATCTCTGTATTTTTACTTAAAGTGAATAATAGAACAGCGTAAGAAATGACTCCACAAGTTGACTGGCATAGCTTAATAAAATATATAAACACTGTAGCCTTCCCCAGCTGCAACATACAAAACCAAAAACCCCAAAACACAAAAAGTCCATGACATGTCATGGACTTTCAGAGCGGTTGCCAAAGGTCAGAGAAATAGATTAAAGCTTGCCCATTTAATGATTTGTAGGCAGTCAATATAACCTTAAAATCAATCATAAAATGCACAGAGAGCCAGTGGGGGGAGGCTAGTACTTGGGAAATGGGCTCTCACTTGTGTGTTCCTGTTAAAAGATAAGCTGCAGCATTCTGGACCAACTATATCACTTGTTGATGATGAAGGGATTGTGCAATGTCACTGCATGGTCCAAAGGGTCATTCATGCAAGCAGATTGTTGTGTTTTATATTGTGCAATGCATTCTGTCCTGTTTTTATTTGTTGATTTTGGATAACTTAAAGGGTTAGTATTGTGGAAAACAAGAAAAATGAGCTTTGGGTTGGATTAGGGTGATGGTGGGGGTCCTTCTGTGATGTAAAAAATGTGTGAGAAGTGGCAGGATCTGTTAATACATCATACCAGAGAGTCAAATCAAATATGCTAGGAAGCTTTAGCATGAGCCAACCCATGCTGTAACTTCTTTAGTCAGAGTTTGCAGTGCAGCCAGATGACAAGCAAAGCAGGACACTGGAAGTGTTGCTGGCTGTTCAGGAGCTAAAAGTCTTTCCAGCTTTCCAGAGGATGAAACGTTACATTGAACGTTACAATGACTGACATTCATTGTTGGAGATGATCTTCTCTCCTTTACTGGCAAACGTTTGTTCCGCACATTTCACAGCCAATTGGCTACTTCACCAGACTTCAGCAGATTTCTCAACTTTTTCATCTTCAATCTTTGGATTAAGTTTTAAAACAAGCCTACACATAAACATGGTTTCTTTCTGTTTCTCTGCTTAAGTATGTGTATCTGTGTTAAAGCTTAGCTAGCAATCTCTTTAGACATGGTTTTTCCTATACAGTATACTGTCTTCATTAATAATGCAGATTTTATGTAAATAGCTTCCAAAACAGCCTGACCATAGGGGAACCTGGGCTGCAAAAAAGATGCTTTGGTGGAAAAGGAAATGTCACAGCTGTGTTTGAAATAGACCGTATTTATAAAAAATAGTTAAAAAAGGCCATAATACCAGATGTTGAAGGTTTTCACTTGGCCTGTGTGTGTGTGTCTTTCTGTGTGTGTCACCCCTAGTTTAAGTGCTGTGGTCTGGTTGAAGGCTACAAAGACTGGGGCACCAACCTTCCTGCTTCCTGTCACTGTCAATATCCAGGAAAATGCGTGAGTATCTCATTTCACTGGTGTATAAACGGAATATAAACAGTGAAGGTGACTCATCAGGATTACTTGTCTTAAAGCCACACATTGAGCCTCTTGCAAGAAGCACTCATACCAACAGATTTGCTCAGAAGGGGCACGTGCAAAACCATTTAAAAGACCTTGCTGCTTTCACTAGTTTTTTGTGATCCAGACCTGTAATCATGTAAAGATAGTCTACCTTTCTCCACAAGAGGGAAAACACTTATTTGTAGAAGCAGAATAGAGGTTTCTGGCACTACTTCACCCACTTCCAAGGTGCATGGAGAAGGAAAAAAAGTTTAGTTTAGTTTATTTATTTAAAAAGGGACAATGTACATTCATGAACATTTCAAATTAAAATGTAAATGCACCGGAATTAGCTAAGATAGCTAGTTTTCATCCGTTGTCCCTTGACAGGTCAGGACAGAGAGAAAGAAAGAGTAATAAATACAAATAAAAGTAAAAAAACAACAACAAACAAACAAAAAAAATGAAAAGAAAAGAAAAGGAAAAAAACCCGAATGAACAACAGAGTGACAAATCAGCCACAATTAAAACAACAGATTGTTAAAAACAGACAGACATATAAGGCATTAGACATACAGATAAATCACCGTGCAGGTTAGTTATGGTTACAGTTTGGTTATTTTTAATCCATCTCTTAAGTTTATTTTTAAAGGATAGATAGCTGTTGCAATCTCTTATATCAGTAGGGGGAGTATTCTAGTAGTTTGAGGCACATACTGAGAAGACTGTCTGTCCAAATGTACTACTAAAAAAGTAGAGCTCCAGCAGCACTTGTAGTATAGAATATATATGTGATAATAATAATAATATATATGTATATTAGACCAAAACATTTCAGTTTGCGGCTTGGATGACCTTGATGAAAGAAAAACATTACTTTGACATAATAATTCAGCTATCATACCTTCATCTGAGATTTTTTCATAGAAATTAAAAAACATTTTTGTAACTTCATTTTTGTCATTGAGCATATCATATATTTGTGAGTATGTAATGGGATTTTGTATTCCTATTCAGATTCGACTGCGAGGCACCGCAACACTTGGGGCTCCAAAGAACCAGTATGTTTATCAAGAGGTAAAAGATCTCCAGAATGCTAAGAAAAATAAACAGGCTAACTCATCATAGCATGTAATCAGTTTTCTAAGTGTTTCTCTCTACATGTTTATTTACAGCCTTGTCTACCAATCTATGTTGCTGCACTGAAACGTGGATTCTCTCTGGCAATGGGTATAAAATTTGGAAGCGGAGTGTTTTGGGTATGTGTTTTTGTATTATCACATTTTTACACATTTACAGTATATATTTGATAGGACTATATACAGCCATGAATTTGATTTGACACACATTTCATACAATATATAGCAATAAACACATTTTTTGCAGGTTTATCATATTTAAAAACCAAATTCAAGCTAAGGTTAAAATTAAGTAGAAATATTATTATTATTATAGACACAGGAGAAAGGGTTCTGGTAGTCAGAATTGATGCTAGGTCAGCAGAATCTCATTGTAACTATTACTGAACCTGACATGTTACTCTTGTGATTTCATTCTCAGGTGGTTTTACTTGTTATGAGCATAAAGCTGATGGTCCAGATAGAAAGGAAACAGGAGTTCATGGCTCTTCTTCAATCTAACAGATACGTTCCTGGTGCCTTCTAGTCACCTACCAAGTATATTTTCATACACACTGCAAACTATTATCGGGCGTACCTTGATTAAATTTGCACACACATTATACTGTACACCATAACCTGGATACTTTGTGCTATAGCAACATATGTTGAAGATCTGATTTTCTATTAACATGTTAATGCATGTAACTGATGTTGCAAAGTATTCTACATGCATAGATCAGTTTCAGATGAGTCTTTTTTTTGCCTACTGCTGTGAAAACTCAAAGTAATCTTTAATAATCGTCACATTTTCACATGCTTTTGTCATATCTCTGATTCACAGTTTTTTCACTTTAAATTATGATCTAAAATGAATATCTTACCAAGCATTAACCAGCTGCCTGTTTTCTTAAACTGTGTAATCCTGTTTGGGGTGAGGGTCTCAGTGGCTGGAACGTATCCCAGCATGCATTGGATAAAAGGCAGGGTAAAACCCCAGACAGGTGAGCAGTTTTTTTTGAGGGCTAAATACACTGGCCCCATTTACATTTGTTATTTATTGTACAGTATTGTCTTATTTATTATGAATTTCCTTTGCACCTCAATGCGTCTTTTAGAAGACATTAATCTAATTCATCTGTACAGAAAAACTTGAGACACTAGCACAAAACTTTTATTAGTTTATTTGTTTTCTTTTGGTGGAGTTGCATTCGGGGAGTATAGAGCTGCATTTAGCTTCACAGTCATTTCTCCATCATCATGGTTCACAAAATCTGTACTGTGACTCTGTAGTATCCAATTCAACTCTGACATTAGTGAAGAACCAGCTGTATTACGTCATAGCATCATGTGTAATGATCACATGACACATGAACGATTGATGCTAAAACTTCCAACCAAGTGAAGACACAAAATATCACTTGAAGTTCATCAATTCATGGGTTTAACTAATTAAACAATTGAACTTCCATATTTAAATATTTGTACTACTTATCTTAAGCTTTTCAGCATTACAACAAGTAATAATCTTTGAACAAGCAAATAATAACATTATTAACTCTTATGTAGCACCTTTCTTAAATTGTGTTTACAAAGTACTTTGATTATAAGAAAGTGATATTTATTTATTATTGAGCAATGGATTTTCATGGGTGAATAATCAGGTCAGACAAAGGAATGAGTCACAGTTCTTATTGGGACACCAGAATGTCTTGATGCCTTGTTATATGCACATTGTATATTTTGAAACCTCATTCAGTCTTTCTCAAAGCACATTCATTGAGTAAACAGTGTTTGCTCATCTCCACTTGTTCCAGGCAAAAAGCTGAGGGGGATTCTGTTTGGTTGCACATTCAGTAGACATGCAGTAAAACCTCATTTGTTTTGTCTCCAAAAAATATAGTTTGCTGTTAAGGTTAGGGGAGCTTTCGGCGAGGCCAGACAGGTTGTGAGAGGCTCGTGTAGGAAAATGGGTCATCAGTATTCTTACAGAAATTCTGACTGTAATGCCACTCTCACCAAAGTAGCCTTTACGCCACATCACTTCCAATATGACTCGCTGCATGAGCTGCCTGCAGTTGAAATGGCTCCTTGGCTAAATCGTCAAATTAATTTCATCTGAAATGGCAGATCCAATGTCTACCTGTGCACTTTAACCATTATTGCCTAATATAATATGTTCTTTCAATGTATGTTTTTTTGTTTTATGTCATATACTGTTTTTTCAATTGTGTGGAATGAACTTGTGTAATATATTGTAAATAGCAAAAATAAAAATATAATTGTTCCTTTGATGTCGTAGTTTTTCATTTGAAATATCTATATCCTAGAAACTTTGCATTCACTAGAGCTGCATTCCTGTAACTCATAGTGTGATACAGTATTGAAGCTAGAAATGAAAAGAGTAATTGTCAGTTTTATTTATATCGACCAAAATCACAATTTTTATATTACAATCTGTAAAGTTTACAGATTACATCTTAAAACCTACCAAAAATTAGGGATCCCTCAATTTATATAGGCTATCAGGGTGAGAAGAATTTTTTTTTTCACCTAATTGAAAATTTGGTAATCGAAAGAGCAATTTTTGTTGTCATGTTAATTGTCTGTGGTGTATTTTTTAAATAACCTGCCAAGCCAATAACAATGAGGAGGCTACAACTGTTTTATTACACAATTCAAAGTATACACAGCAATTCTCATGACTGTCTCTACAAATACAAACCAACACACTGAAGGTCACAGTTGAAAAGGGAGTGATGGGGTTCTCTAACATGTCAGCGCTTAGGAAAGAAGAGACAGGTTTTAATTGGTACAGTAGCTGCTTCCAAAACATGCACCATCCCTGTCATCTGTATTACTGTGTCTTTTCCTAATTTGTTACAGTGCCATGAACACAAGCATCTGATTCTGGAAATACTAGGACCACTAAAATGTGCTTAAGTTCTCACTCAGGTAGCTTCTTCTTAAAGGTGATTGGTAATTTGTTTTTAGCCTAACATTTGGCTGAATATAATATATATATATTCCTTTCTACAGTCACATTTTCATTCATGTTTTACTGCAGCATCTCATTTTAATGATTATTTTCCATTCTTTATGCCTCATTTTGCAGCTCACCGGTAATCTTTAATCAAATTTGCCACATTATGATTAGACTCTGGCATGAAAATGTAAAAATATATTTGTTAGTTAAGACACATCATATTAAATAAATACTTTTTTTTTTTTTTTTTTTTTTAGCTTTTTGATGTCTGTTGAAGATAGTGGAGATGACAGTTTGTACATTATTGTTTCACACTTCTTTGAGGCAGCAGGAAGGTGAAGGTTAATCAACATTCATGTAATTGACATAATTATGTATTATTCCTTAACAGATTTAATATACACCTTGTATAACTTAGTTTTTCACAATCTTCTTTGATTATCACAAAGCAAAGGAAATAATCTTTGGTAATTTGCATAGCCCACAATTTTGCCATTATAAGACAAGAAATAGTATAGTATTTGCAGGGATGAAAAAATATGTTCATGGAATCTACTGTAAGTACAATTTAAGGAAAAATTAAGTTTTTATTGTTGGAGGCAGCATGATACTATTTATGAGATAAACAGTAAAGAGACATACTGTAGAAACACTGTTTCCTTCTGTGATATTTCTATTTAAACATTCCTTCAAGAAAATGTATTACAACAAATAAAAATACTCTGCTTTAAATCGTTAAAAAAAACAGTTACCTGGTTGAACATTATTTATGTGACAGGTAATACATAATCCATTAATCAATCGTCTTGACACAAAAGTCCATTCTCAGCACTGGAGGTTTCAAGTTTCCACATCACACTTGTGGATATTGCAAACTGGACTACAACTGTTTTTCAGAACTAGTTGTGATGTCACCATATCATACTCATACATACACGTTCAGATTTAAGGCCCATCAGTTATTGTCAAATTCTGCACATACATCATTCTGCACAGTGAAGGTCAAACATCCAAGGGGGGCAACCATAAATGAAACACTTTTCAGTGGCAGCTTTAACTTTTCTAGACATGGTGACCTTTGCCACAATGAAGAGCAGCCAAAAATATAGAAATCAGCTGTATTCTGCAGTCTCTGTGAGGATGGTGTAGTTGCCAGTTTTTGCCTCTGGGCTGTAGATCACTGTGGGGGAATCTTTATCATTCTTCCGTCTTAGCTGGCACAGGATGATAATACAGAGCACGATTGAAAACGTCTAGAGGAAAATGAAAGAGAGTCAATTCTGTATTTGCATTCATGTTTTTTCTTATGTTGTTTCAGCCTATGCCAATACAATGATTTACATTGAGCTGCAATGTTAGAAGGAGACTGCAGGTGGCAGAAAAGACAAAGAAAATTAAGTGACAGATTAACAGTTACACTGCTGCAGAGAGAAGTAAATTAAAAGAGCTAGTAAATAAAGTATGACAAGATGAAAAAATATTATCTTAATGACTTTGGCTTATGAAAACATGAAAAAACTGTGAATTATTGTTAATATTTGCTCCAGAGGAATTCAAGAGGTAAAAACACACAATTTTATTTAGAGCAGAATGAAGGTCATGACCAATCAGTGCATATTGTGTGTTGAAATGGCAGACAAAGGAGAGAATGGAAAAACAAAAAATCAAATGTAAATGAAGATACAGTATTGAAGATGAAGAGGGAGGCAGGTACAGGAGATGTACACAGATTAATAAACCATACAGACAGACAGTACATACCCAGATTAATGTGAGTCCAAACTTTATACCAACTGCCAGGTTTATGCCCCACTCGGTATGTGAGATCATGGTTGTAAGGCATGGCTGAAACAGAAGAGGATCAATCACTGCAATGTATCATACAATGGACAACTTATACTACATGAGTATAGTTAGGAAGACATTTTCATACAGCATATTCACAATCAAACAGCCTTGTCTACAGCAAGCATCCTCAAGAGTGAATTTGTACACCACCTGGAGTTTAGTAAGGTCACATTGACATAAAATTTCAAAAGATTTCATAAATGCGCTTATATGGGCATGAAGAGGAACTTAGTGACACCATCTGCTGCCCTGGGTTGATAACTCACATACTTTATAGCTCACATAAGACTTCCGGCTTTAGGAGGGATGAAGGAGAGTTCTCCGACTGCTTCTGTAAGCAGGGAAATACTAAGAGCCTTAATTTTTGGGATATGTGGTTGATCTTGCTGTTTGCTATCATAATAGTTTTAAGACTACTGAAGGGGCATTTATTGAGAAACATCTTCATTAAATTAAAAAAAGAAATTCTTACAATTTTACAAGGATCCTTCTTACAGGCAGAAAAGAGTTCATTGGCCCCAAAGCATGCTTCATACAATATTTATGCAAGACAGATAAACAAATGTCACTTATCAGTTTTAGTTCCATGCTAGTTTAGTTTAGTTAATTAAGGAAAAAAATGTTTTTTTTAAATATTGTATAGTCAGCTCAAAAAAAAAAAAATCATTGTACACGGGTAGCAAAATCACTATAAAGGATAGTATGAAAGTAGGTGATATTTTTATAACCTGTGAGGCTGGTAATAGGTTTTTTTTTTTACCTCTTTATAAATCATGATGTCATGGTCATGGTCATAATGCTCATACAGACTACTGTTCTCGGGGGCTGCCACCTGAAACACACATAAACACAAATCACTAGTTCAATGACTAACAAATAGTAGATTAGATGATTCAAGCTATTCAGTTAAACTCACAAATCATCAGTTAGTTCTGAGTTTTTGTGAGACAACACCGAAAGAATAGGTCTGATGCTTACGCATGGACTTTTGGAGTCTCCAATGCACAAGCAGGATTCTGAGATGTTGTAGCCCCAGTCCTGATAGCCTTGATCCAGTCCACAACAATGGAGCTAAGAAGGAAGCCAGAGGAGAAAATATGAATATATCAAAACAAATCACTTGCTGATCCCATTCTTCTTACTACTAATATATTCTGCCTCTTATCAACAGTGTGTTGCTCCCAATGGGTCACCAAAATTGGAAAAAATTTGTGGGTCACATCTTTTCCCCAGAAAACACTCAGGCCTTTGTCATCTACCGACTAAATTACTGCGATACAAAAGAATTTCAGTCTTGTCTTTGCTCAGCTGCGTGGAATTTTGTAACATCCAGTGATGTCCTTCAAGCAGCTGAACAATGAGCCTTAAGTGCTCCTGTTATCAGGGGAGCATGTGTTTTTATCCTCCACATCCGCCAAACGTCTGTGAAGGGTTTTCTGCATCACAGGGAGCCAATTTAAGTACTTTCATTAACACACACACACACACACACACACACAAGTTACCTACTTCCATCTGCATATGGTTGAGGTGCTCTATATAATGCACACTGGCATTACTCAGCGGTAGCATTTTCAGGTGTGACTCCCTAATAGTCTCAGCTACCTGAACAACAAAACAAAGAAATGTCTGATAAACACATTACCAATTCAGCAAGTACTATTTAAAAATATTATTTTGTTGGAATACAAGAAAGTGTTATCATTGGTTAGGTCAAAACTGTTTTAATATATTTTGTGCAAAAAATATCACAGAAAGAACAACACATATCAAAATCAACTTTGTTATACCTTTGGCTTCAAACCCAGTTCTCGCCTCTCCAAATCAAACATGTAGACAGTACACGGGATCAATCCAACTGCAAACTGAAACACACACACACACACACACACACACACACACACACACACACACACACACACACACACACACACAGGCACGAGCAATCAGTTTCTGAGAAAAAGATTAAGTATTACTAAAACTAATAATGTTTTCTTGTTTACTAACCACAATAAGTGCCCATTTCTTCTCCTTGCAGGCGCCATACACACCAGTGATGGACAAGAGCAGGGTTATGATGGAAATAGCGTACATGAAATGCATACCTGCAAGCATGTGTTCCATCTGTGGAGCAAAAACAAACAAAAAAGTTCAGTTCAGTTAGAAAGGGAGAGAAAATCTGGGTCTGATCTAACTGTGTCAACATGCCAGAAATGTACTGAAGGGTTGAACTTATAAATGAAATTACTCATTTGAAGACAACAATAACCACAACAAGGTTAATTGGGGTATACTGTACATATACTGTGCATATTCTGTACGAGGGTGAGGAAATATTTTTCAAAATGAATATATGAAAAAGTGTGATAGACGTGCACATCCAGAACAGAAAACCAGGTGCTTGACCACAGAACTAAATCTGTGAAAGGCAGAAGAAAGGGATTTGATATCCCATTAAAACTATATCCGCATGGGGAGCCACCATGTACAGACTTTCTTCTGCCTTTCGCAAAATGAATATGTAACATGGAATTATGTCCTCCATTTTTTTCCCTGACAGTGCCTCAATGGTTTCAGTTGATCATTTACCATATTGATTGATAAGTTGAGTGAAACCAATTTGCCAGCAAGTGAGGCAAACAGACAAGTCAAGGTTGGGTAATACAGTATGTAGATCTAAAACCATGAGATGACAGAAATTTCAGAACAATTTTGCTATACAAATTCATACTCTGATGGTTACTCAGTTGAATTTTCTCCAATTTCTTATTTCATAATACATATTTCAATATTGCAATATACCATGATTGTAGATGTTCTCAGTATTGTCAATCTTTAAGATACATTCAGAGACAGACAGATACACGTGTTACCTCTTCTTCTCCATATAAATATCCATGAGTAAACAGAGTGATTCCCAACAGCAGGGCACTGATAATCTGCAACATCATCAACACATTATGCATTACTTATTACATTAAGACCTTTAAATCTGTGACCCATACAGTATATAAACTAGGGGCTAGCACCATCACTTCTCATCAAAACATGACATTGCAAAACTAATCTAAGGTTGTTTATTGCTGTTAACTACTAACACAAAGTTTATGATAGACATCACTTCTTTAACTTATTGAGAAATAGGTTAATTTATCCCCCTGTTACAGGCCTATCTCAGTGCCAGTGTTGCTATTAATGAAGCATCACACAGTCTGTTTGTACTGTAAGAGCTTCAGACTCAATCATGAGTAGTGGGCTCACACACCATGTACATAAAGTTACAATGATCTAAACAGCAAGGAGGAAACCATATTAGAAAAAACAGGGACAGTTAAAAAACACCACGTGTTGCGCAATCAACCGATAGTCCCCATCTATGGTAACAGGATAAGAAGAGGAAGAAGAAATAGGATAAAGTTGAGATTTATTTTAAGATATGGGATTTTAAATAATTCCCCAAAATCAGATTTAAGATTGCCTTGTTCAGTTTTTAGTTTTAGAATTAAAACGTTGAGTGTTTTTTATAGTTAGGACAAGTGCAACTGAGTTATTGGCAACTCTGAACAGGAAACCACATATGCTAACTTACCAGTAATACCAAATGTTAAATTATTACAAAAAGGGACTTTTACTGCTTATAAGTTATCACTAATATACTAATACTTACTAATATTTGTGTTAATCATGTTGAAGAGATACTTGTTTTAGTATTTACCATCCTGTTCTTTTAACTTTCCTGCACTGGTGGCTCTCTATACAATCCAAAACGGTATAGTCCTTTACAATACAGATGATAATACAAGTAGATTCTCACTTTTCTCACATTTTCTGTCTAAAGCAGCAGCAAAAGAAACACTTACCCCCATCAAAGTCACCACAACAATGTAACTTCTTTTCACACAGACGTTCACTTTCCCCATTTTGTTTCCCTTGAACTTTCAGCAATATATTCAAATATCTTTTGAGAGAAATGATCCTGGTTTTACATAGAGACTTTTCTGCTAGATGTTGCACTTTAGCACCCTGATGATTATAAATGCAAGGGGGAGGGAGCCGTGCTCTTCTGCTAGTATAAGGCCCTCCCATCTGGGTAGATAGGCAGGGTAAGTCTGGGTGGGTGGGTGGTTGTGTGGTGGGGATGCAATGGGGGAATAATGACTGTCATGTTTGAGAAAGGGGAAACAGTTGTAGACATTTTCAGAAATACTTTGAAAATCTTAGTACTTTTCTTGATGATTCTGTCTGGGTTGGTTTAGAGAGGGGAAGTGAAATTTGTTGACTACAGACAGATCTTGAGGCGTAATCCACAAGAAGAAAGAGATACATTCAATATATGCAGTAAAAGTGTTCCTGAAGGACTGACACTGTGTAATACTGCAAACCTCCCACACACAGATGTGCTAAAGATGCAGACATGTTTTGAGACATATAAAACTACCCTGCAGTGAAGAATAATATGTGTCTGACAAGTTTATTCTGCAAAATAAATACACTGTACACTTGTTTAAGTTGCATACTGGACCAAGATTGGCTCCAAAATAATGATGATGTCATAAAACCTACTGGTAGGTACAGTACACACTTTTCACCTTTCAGCAAATAAAATGATGTCAAAACAGCCTTCATTTGTCACATACATCATTCTACACAGTGAAGCTCAAACATCCAACCAAAGGAAAAGGAAGAACAATATATTTTGGAGTAGTGGAGGGATTTGGGCTTTACTTTTCCTGGATCAAGCAGATTAGATTAATATGAGTGCACCTACTATCCTGCTGTCTTAAGTGTGCGTGTTTGGGAGTGGGGCAGATCAAGAGAAGAGATAAAGACTGATTTACAAAACCTGACAATGTAGCAAATGAAAGAGAATGATAGGAGGGCTGATAATAATTTTGAAAAAGAGCTCAAATCAGGATAGTAGAAATATGTGGCAAGAGTACCAAATTCCTCGATTGTGTGTGTTTTGTATGACTGGACTTGCCTTCAGCGCAGTCCCCATAAAGCACTTTTTGTCTGTTGTTGTCTTGAAAGAACAAAGGAACCAGTGAAGGGCTGCGTCACATGACTTCTTAGAGTTCTATCTATCTATCTAGCCCCCCCCCCTCCCCCCCCTCAACACACACACAGACAACATTGCTGCAATGTTATTGATCCCTAGAGTTCCCTGTAAGAACAAAAAGGGTTCAATTGTTAAAACAGATCCAGAGTGGAGCATTTCCCTTTGGAGCAGATGAACATCTGGTGAGCAGGATGTCTACACATACACACACACACACACACACACACATACACACATACACACATACACACATAGAAAGTCAATGCACAGTGACGTCTGTGGTGCAGAGGATGTTGGTGGGTGGAAGGATGTAAAGAGCCAAAAGCCTTAGCTGGAGATGCTTGGACGAATTCTCTTTTGTTTGATTCTCATGGAGCATCTTCAGAAAATGTGGGAACACTTCAAGAAATATTCGGGACGGATGGTAAAATGAATGTAGTGCCATGAGAGAAAGTTGTTGAATGGTTTAGATTATCCTTGCACAGACCCATCATGGAATACAATTACAAAATAAATAACTTTTAGTGTCCTACAATTTTAATATCTCTAGTTTGAATTTGGTTAAAACAGCTTCATGAGATGTATCATATCACATTATATAAGTAAAAGTAACTTTAAAAACTGTAAATGGTTCTTGCATTGAATTTTAAATGTGTAATATTCAAGTTTATATTTGCTGACATAGCACATATTAATTTAAGGTGATGATCATTTTTAATGTCAAGCAAGGTTCCTAGCAAGCTGGTGATGTTTCCTAGCTTCAAACCATCACAAACAAGAACAGTGACCTGCCTGCAAGTAAGTAAGGAGAGTAAGAGGCCCATTGGAGAGGAGTTTGCATGCATGGTGGAGGAGCTGTAGAAGAGAGGAGTACATAGAGTTCAAGTGTCAAATGAATTGACCATTTCATCAATCATGGCCTGTCCTTTAGAGAGGCATGACAGAGGGTCCAGGATGTTGTGAGTGTGAGCACTGTGGTATGTATTATCATATTTTTTTGGAATTAGAATAGGTAAGTCACAATGTATTACTATATACCACTATGTGTCCTGTTTGCAGAACAAACTGTGTCTAGAGTAATGTAGTGATTTCATTATTATTACGTATGTGATTGGCATAACCTTCATTTTGGCATGTGTTTTACATTTACTTTATGGAATCCATGGACTACAACACACTGGTGGCAGAGAAAACATCTTTAGGGATAAACAGGAGGCTGCTATTGTAGATAGATGGATGGTCGTGGAATAACTTGTTTTTATGAATTTTCCGTTTCCTTAGAGATCAATGAAGCTTGAACCTGAAGGGGCACATCACAGCTGGTTTCAACCTCACTAAAATGTGGAGACTTCATTGGGAAAAAGGCCATATCACCATGACCACGAATATCACCATGTGTGCCGCCATATCCAATGATGGTGTCCTTTGCCACATGCCAACTACGATAAGATAAGATGAGTCACAGCAGTAAGTGGACAGTAAATAGAATATAAGAGCAGCAATAAGAAAAACAATAAAGAACAATAAATAAGTACAAAAAAAAACTATAAGAACACAAATACTAAGAAATATGTAGTAAAATAATTATTTACATTATATACAAGATGTACAAGAGTAATATTGGTTTTGAGTGGTAATATATTGATTACCAGATATTGCATAAATTAAAGTGAAATAAATATATATGTATATTATATGAATATTGTACACAATTGAAATGATTAGTATTGTCCGTGTGCATGAAATATTAATATTGCAGAGGATTGGACATTACTATTGGCCCATACAATAACAAACACCTCATCATGATTTTTGATGCACTGAATGAAAGGCTGGTTCAAACTGAGGAAAGAGGGCGGTTTAGGCCAGGCATGACTAAGTATGTCATCATTTGAGACATTGTTGCCTTCCACCGCTCTTGTTGTGTGACTGAATACTTTGCAGCACAGCTCCGTATAATGATGCCATTCCTTTCTGCATGCTCTCCTTTTCTTAACCCAAACTGAGGAATTCATTTCTCTGTGGAGATGGAAGGTATGCGATCACTGACCATATGACCAGATGTCCCTCCTGGAGGCAATGAATGCTGGTTGCCTGGCAACAGGTGCAGAGGACTGCCAAGGATGGATATGCCATGCAAGGAGGATTTTCACTCGGTGCATTGCAAGGGAAAACATCCTGTGTGTTGCTGATGAGAACTTGTGGTTTAATCGTCTGAAACGAATGGACTAAAAGTTTCTAATCTATCTTATCTATCTATCTTAACTCTTTTTTTTCATTTTTGGATATTTCCACCCATAGATTTTCTTCGGTTGCTTTGATGTTTATTAGGGAAAATTAAGGATGAAAACACCATATTTGTGAAAAAAGAAAAGCCAAACACAGGAATTCTCTGACTTAAACATGGCTTTACAAAGTCTCAGCAGATGTAATTCCTGCCTCATCCCTGCGACGACTCTTTCAGGGTCTTAGTCCAATGCAGAGTTCATATTTTGCAGGAAATTATGTAAGTGTTCAGGAAATGGACCTCCACCCTAAAATGATGTACTCTTTCATTCCACTGAAGAGTGGCTACATTTTTTTAATACACATTGCCGATAACTCATTGCTGTCCTAAGTAGTCATGAGAGCTAAGCAATGATATTGTCTCATCCACTGGTTATTATGAGTTTGTAATTATATAAAGACAAATTTGTTTGACTTTTTTTTTATGAAATGAAAAGGTTGGGTTTTTTTGTTACATTCCTGGTATGTTGCTCCATGTTCTCAGAGAATGAGTCAGTATACTGTATTTGTGAATGATCAGCAAAACTAGCAGCTTTTTTCAAGGATGAAGTGTCCTTTTTAGTCTGCTCATTGACTTTTCTGTGATGCAATGATATGGGTTGTCTACACACACAAACACACACACACACACACACACACACACACACACACATACACGCATAGAAAGTCAATGCACAGTGACGTCTGTGGTGCAGAGAATGTTGGTGGGTGGAAGGACGTAAAGAGCCAAAAGCCTTTACTGGAGATGCTTGGACGAATTCTCTTTTGTTTGATTCTCATGGAGCATCTTCAGAATATGTGGGAACACTTTAAATATTTTAAATATTCGTGACAGATGGTAAAATGAATGTAGTGCCATGAGAGAATGTTGTTGACTGGCTTAGATTATCCTAGTTTTTTTTTTCAGAGTAGTTTTGATGTCAGTGGGTCAGTAGGTTAATATTGTCCACACTGGTAAATAGGTTAAACTCAAGACGAAGAAGTAGCAGTAGTAGTAGTAGTACTAGTAGTAGTAATAGTAGCAGTGGTACGTACTAGTAGTAGTAGTAGTAGTAGTAGCAGACAACTAGTAGTAGTGGTAGCAGTAGACTAGTAGTAGTAGTAGTAGTAGTAGTTGAGTAGTAGTAGTCGACCAATAGTAATATTAGTAGTAGACGTAGTAGTAGTATTAGTAGACTAGTAGTAGAAATAGAAGACGTAGACTAGCCTACTAGTAGTAGACGACTAGTGGTAGTAGTAGACTACTAAGTAGTAGTACTACTAAGTAGACTACTACTAGTAGTAGATGAATTAGACGACTAGTGGTAGTAGTCTACTAGTAGTAGTAGACGTAGTTGTAGTGGTAGTAGTAGTAGTAGAAGTAGTAGTAGTCAGTTCATATCAACACACTCTTCACTTTCATGCTGGTAAATAATGTTTGTTAT
This sequence comes from Scomber japonicus, assembly GCF_027409825.1. NCBI lineage: Eukaryota > Metazoa > Chordata > Actinopteri > Scombriformes > Scombridae > Scomber > Scomber japonicus. Next base: position 12,401,806 of record NC_070600.1, on the reverse strand, counting down.
AATGACTTAATTCGCAACAAAACAACTCAAAATAATTTAGGCCTAGAAACAAGGTGATATCGGGGCTATATCTTTACTGAAATTGAAGTTGAGTTGTATGGAGAACAAAAGCAGACATGTGTCGGCCCCTTTAAGAAAATTCACCCAGGTTGGTTACGTCACATGACGCGGAAGTAAACTGAATCGTTTCAGCGTGGTTGTTTTTAAATGCTACAGGCGGGTTCGTCGCGAAAACAAGCAGTTACGTTGTCATTACCCATTCGTAGCTACTATATATCGGCTTTTACAGACTGAAATGCGCTGTACTTTTCGGCACAGCTCTCTACGTCGCCTACTCGAGGTAGTTAACGTGTAGGGCGCTATTGTTATTGTGCTGCTATGTTGTGCATGTAATACCTATTCTACAGCAGAAATAAGCATCTGTCATCTTTCCTGAACTCTTAACGTTACTTTTATCCTCAGTAACATTTGAGTTGTGTCCGTTTCTGCAACAGGACTAAGTGTGTGGATGAAGTGACCATGAAGCAGGACAGTGATGCTGTGAACGTCCCTGCATGCTTCATATCCAACCATGAAGGCTTTCTTGGGAGCATTAAAAACTTTATTAGAGACTTTGTGGTGACTGAAATAGACATCAATGGACAGCAGGTCAATACACCAGCAGCCACACATGCTTTTCAGACACCACACTGTGCATTCCCAGAAAAGGCCAGTGAATCCAGCATAGAATGGAAGCAGCATTATAATTTACAGGTCATACAGGATACTGATGGCTCAGTTGACTGTAGGGGGGATGTCACCATACCTAGCCCGGGCAGTTTTGACTTGAGCATGATTTTAGGCCAGTCAGTCAGCGAGGAGCTTGAGCAGTTTGTCGTGAGTCTCAGAGATGAGAAGGAAGAAGATGTAAAGCCGGCAAACAAGGAGCTGTCTCTGGGATACTTCGCCGACAAACACCAGAGAGCCAATGTCCACCGTGCTGTCAGACACCGCTTCCCTTTTCTCATGACTGTCACCATTCAGCCCGAGATCAGGGTGAGAGAAGACCCTGACTACAGAGAGCTCTCCCAGCTGGTCACAGAGGAGGAAGCGGAGGACTTCTTCAGGTTCATAGATGCCAAAGTGCGAGACTCGTCATACACATTTCAACCTGATGATAATAAGGAGCACAGGACTGCTGTCCACCACTTCCTAAGCCGACGGTTTGGCAAACTGGTGGAGACAAAAAGCTTCAATGAGCAAGAGAGGACAGCCATCTCAGTTAGACTGAGGGAGAGAGGCAGGCCAAAGAAGAGGACAGCAGAGGACCGTAAGGAAGAGGAAGTTTACACCGGTACGGTTATAATCATATCGGAAAATAGGTGCTTTTTCACCCACTGTTTCTGATCATACCAGCTGGAACATCTCCTGACATGCATGACTTTACAAAAATGGGAAAGCCACTTTCAATAAACACAGGAGAACACATTTACTGTTCATTTAGGCCCTTAGTCAGTCAACTGTCACAAGATGACTTGGCATAGATCATCTAACAAAGTCACACTGTAACTAATATCTGATTTTTTCTTTTTCTTTAGTTTTTTAAATAATATTGAGAAAGTAAGGGTTTTTATGAAGAAAAATGTGTCCTCCATTTTAGCGTTCACTCTACGTAAGGAGAACCTGGAGACCCTTGAGGCCATCAGCTACATGGCAGCTGCGCTCGGCATCCTACCATCAGATTTCACCTATGCTGGAATCAAGGATAAGAGAGCCATCACCTACCAGTCCATGGTGGTCAAGAAGGTCTCACCTCAACGGTAGTGTTGTGTTTCTTTCGTGGGTCTGGTTTGGGAATTACATACTGACATTCACATATTGACCAGTAAGACAAAACCTGTGACAGTGCAAGATGTTAAGGCTCTTTGCTACAGTTTCTGTTCCTTTTAAAACCATTTTAACATCTATTCCAATGTCTTTTTTTCATTAGGTTGAAAGAGAAGACAGCAGAGTTCGAAAAGAGAGGGATGCGTCTCTCTCAGGTCCGCTCTGTCAGCGAACCTCTGAGGCTCGGCCGACTGCAGGGGAACCACTTTGACCTGGTAGTCCGCCACCTGAGGCCTCATGGGACCACTGACACACACCCCTCTGGTGCAGAAACACATACTCACCTGGCAGCACTGGTAAAAGAAGCAGTGGAGAATGTCAAGGTACTACTCATTTGTATTTCTTTATAATTTGAGACAACACACATGACCTCCTGCATTTCTCAAGATTTGAGGCATTTTTATTGTTTCTCTTGCACAAATGAGAATCTTTCACATATAAACCACCACAAAGGGTCTACTTTAAGTCCTCTCCATCCTTATATATAGTACATTTATTTTGCCACATCCTAAAATAAAAATGAAATCTAAGGAATTTATAATAGAGATTTACACGAAAAGCAATGTTACAATAGTTGGCCTTATTTACATAAAAGGCTGAGAAACTGTTATTTCCTTTACAATTCCTCTCTTGAAAGAGTGATAAGGCCTGCGGTACAGCGGTTACAACTTGAGGATGAGAACAAGGCATCATTTATGTCACATCTTTAGATTAATGAGATGAATTTTAAAGGATATGTGATATTTTATATTTTTCTTATTTCATATAAAATCACAATCATCAATTAACTGATCCCACTAACTAGTATTACCTATGTATCCACAGCCACACCCTAACCCTGACCCTAGCCACACAGCTGTACAGAGTGACATGTTTCTTCATTATGATGTAACTTATTTTGAATACATCCCTGACATACTATCATACTGCTGGAAATACTCATTAGATCAGTAAATGTGTATTAGTACACATTAGTACACAATTCCCCATTTCTTCCTTTTGTTCCTCTTTCTACTTCAGTAGAAATACATTTGAGGTTTTGTCTTCTAATGATTTGTTGACTGTAAGGACCAACCACAACCACCAAATCTCATCTTTAAATGATTGTCTGTTGTTTCTGTCTCATTTTTAATATTCAAAGAAGCTAAAAAAACAGTAGATGGCCCCTGCCACATTCACCTTCATTGTTTGTTTTCAGGCCAGAGGTTTTGTCAACTACTATGGGCCTCAGAGGTTTGGGACTGGGCAGAGTGCTCAGTCTGACCAAGTAGGGCTGGCTTTACTGAAAGAAGACATGGTAAGTGTTGCAGATGATTTGCCATATACAGAAATAAAAATGAGCTGCTGTTGGTTCATCAAAGTTGTCTTCGTTCACTGCATTGTTTCTGAAAATCCAGAGGGATCAAGATGTACAGTACTGGGTTATAATGCATGTTCTTCTTGATGGATCAGGTGAATGCCGTGCGACTGTTCTTCACTCCGGAGGATGGTGATGATCCTCAGAGTCAAGCAAAAAGACACTTCCTTCAAACTGGTATAAAAGATGATGTGAAAGTTATCATGAATTGTGGAGGAACTATGAGTGTCTGTGTACTCTTTAACTTTGCCCCTTATACCTAGTTCCTCTATTTAACTAAAAGAAACTGCTAAAATATATAATTTTGTTTTTGGTTTTTGGTTTTGCAATGCTGAGAACAGACAATATTGCTAAGACAATAAATAGCAATTTTATAGCTGTATAGGGATTCAACATACTGTGAGATTTTTAATATCTTTCATTCTTTGTCTTTCCTGCTTCTAAATAAAAGATAATGCTAAGGAGTCTTTGGCATTGATGCCCTTGTCCAAGGCGAGGGAGCGGCTGATGCTGCGGGCCCTGAACCGCTACGGTACAGGTCCAGATGGCTGTGCCCAAGCTTGGCTCAGCCTGCCCCACAGCATGAGAGTCTTCTACCCACACGCCTATTGTAGCAGGTCAGCAGCAAGAATATACCATGCCATGTTGAAACACAAACATGGCTCTCTTTTGTTTGCTGTCACAGGAAGATGAGGACTTTGATCAGATTGTCCCCATTTTGTGTTTAACCCAGAATCACTTGCTTTCATGCTTTCAGTTCATAAACAAATCCTACCATGAATGATCCATGATTTACTTTCTTTTTCTTAATGATCAGACATAATCATGAATACATACAATAAATTGAATTCACTTCCATTTAGAAATGAAAGCTAGCTGTCCAGTTTTTAATATTACAGTACACCAGTGATAAATATGCTGATCCATCTGCTTGTGGTTGTCAGAGTGTGGAACGATGCCGTGGCACACAGGTTGGCTACCTTGGGCCACAGTGCCAGGCAAGGAGACTTGGTGTGGATCCAGGCAGGGCAAAACAAACCGGATGACAGCCAAGAATCCAGTGCTCAGGTAATATAGAACAGAAAATGAAAAAACAAGCAGCTGAACTCATATTTTAGAGGAGCTGATACAAGATTGTCTATACAAACTGTTAATCCGCTGTCTTGTAGTTTCATTTTGGTCATTTTAGCTGCTGTTAAACAGAGGGACCATTGTATCAGTGTCACTGACCTTTCATTTCTTTGCTTTTCCAGATACATGTGGTGACAGACCAAGAGGAACAAGAGGGAGTCTACTCACTTGGACAAGTATGGCGTTTAGACAAATACGTGTGTTATAAATGCTACTATTTCTTCTGTTACTACTACTACTACTGCTACTGAGCGTTTATTATTTTATCAGGTATTACTACCGATGCCAGGGAACACAGTGAAGTATCCAGAAAACGCCATGGGGACTTGGTACCAGGAGAGACTGGCCAGAGACGGACTGGAGGACTGTCGCTTCAGAGTCAGCAGCCTCAAACTGAATCTCCCCGGCTGCTACCGCCCCCTGCTGGCCTTTCTACACAACCTCAGCTACCAGCTACAGAGAGCAGATGGTGAGGAGGGAGGAGGGGAGATGACAGGAAGCAGCAGTAGAAAAAGTGACGGGCATCTGAATGTCAAGGCAGCAGAAGGAAAAGAGGACTCGGACTTGCTCACTCTCACCTTAAACTTCGACTTGGACACCTCCTGCTATGCAACTATCTGCCTCAGAGAGATTATGAAGTGTGATCCCTAGAGGTCAGACTTAATCTTGCCAGTTGTGTTTGTGCACACTAATACAAAAAAATCCCTTCTCTTTTTCAAAGAGACATCTTTTTGTTATCTACCGACACCGTTTTGTACCTCAGTTGACCCCATGGTGGTTGTGATACAGCATCAGTAGAATTTGTTGTTAAAGTACTGAACACAAGACTCATCCTGCATGAGGAAAACAGCATACAATCTAGTTGATATTATTCCTTATAAAAAGGTGGCACAGCAAAATGTGAACAAGTCTAAATGAGATAGCACTTAAAGTTGGTGGGATTTGGTATAAACTCCTGAGTAAAAAGTATTTCATTTTAGATTTGTGTTACATTGTGGCCACAAAGTGACATTGCCATTGTTTACTTGCAAGTGTGCAAAGTTTGTATTTGTGTTTTGTGCCATGAATTAAACTTTTAGAATGTAAGAAATCAACATAATATGTTTTTTTCTTTTTCTTTCCATCTTTTTAAATTAACCTTTCGCACTTATTTAGAAATTGAAAGTTTTACACACTGGGGTTGTTTTACCATCATCTTTAATTCTGTTCTCACTATATCAACTTGTGTTTTCAACTCGTACTCAAAAAAATGTACCGTACAATAATCATCACTAGGTGGAGACAACAGGCAAAGATTGTCAGGCACATGCCACAGGGACTCATTGCTCCAAGTGTCTCATAGTAAGATATAGTTTCAACTCATTTGTTAAAGTGTGATTATTTACTTGCTCAAGTGTCCACCAAATTACTGCTGGTCATATTGGTATGACAGAGTTCCTTATGTAAGAGGAAACATCTCCTGCACCACATGGCTAAAAGGCTAATGATGATCATACTCCTAATCTGAAACTAATCCACCATGCCAGTTCATATGAGACTCACTTTTGTAAAAAAAAAGTTCTGTACACCAGAAGGAGAGGCATTTCAAGAACCACTATAAAATATAATGAAGCATAAAACCCTGGTGTAATTATATTGCTGAGGGGCAGCATTCGATCTGTAGTAAAAATGAGCCAGCTTTGCCTCCTGTGACTAATTTGTGGACTTTTGATGAGGATGTTTTAAGACAGCAGTGTATAGGAACCTCCTCCCTCCTGACTAACTCACAATGGGTTCCTCTGGGCTGTTTTGAATACTTGTTACTGTAAGCAAAGTGAAAAGTGACTACATGGGTGTTTTAGTTGGAGGTGGGTTCTGACATGCAGCCTGTCGTCACCGCGGTTTGATAAAGTACCTGCCTGTAAGCGAAACTGTCTGCCAAAGACAATCATTAGCAATAATGAGTTCCTCCACTTTTTTGAAGAGTTTTGTTTCAAAATGACACATTTAATTAATCCAAATCTTGTAACACTTATAGACTGAACGTTGCTATATATTAGAGGAGTTTTAATGTTTCTTGCCTTAGGGGTCTAACTAAAATCTTGACAGATAAGTTGAAAATTGTTCAGAATGATTCTCATAATAACATGATTTTTTGTTAGTTCTCATATATCTCCCCATATCCAACCAGGTGAGTATCTACAGTAGCTTTGGGCATCCCTGGCCTCTCTACAGTCTCATAACAACACTTAAGTGTAACATTACACATGTTTTGACTAAAACATTTCCACATTGTCTCAACCAACAATTTTTATCCCACAAAACCACAATGTGTTATCATAAAGGGATGCAACCTTGTCTCTCTCAATATTATATGTGGTTACTGCGACAGTTTAGCCTGTCATGTTGTGTCTGAGTCACTCCGACTGTTAGGCAGTTAGTTGTGAATCTGACTTAACTTGATGAGAACATCCCGGCAGCGCTTCCTTCATGGCCTCCATCTGCTTCCTTTCCCATCACACTTGGACCGATTTTATCTCATCGAGGTCACATTACTCAATGCCTCAAAACCATTTATGTTTATCAAACTAGTTGGCAATGAATCAATGAATCGACTAATTGCTATAGCTCTACTGCTAATGCCAACATTTTCTTCATTTATTTCATGATTTCATTTGAATTATTTTGATATGTAGCTATAGTGTGTATGTTTGTACAGGTTTTTTGAAAGGTGCTATATAAATAAAGCTTATTATCATTATGATTATTATGATTATTATTACTGCTTCGAACTGAAAGCACTGAACAAAAAACAGGATCATTTATATTGTGAGGCAGCCACAGGAATTGCAATGTATTTTTCATTGAGGTTACTTTTTTCCCCTTTCTCCTATCAGGTTACTTTCAATTACATATTTTTTTTAATGTATCAATATTGAGGTTGTGGTTAAATGCTATCAAGTATTGTAGAGTTCTACAAGAGTTAACTATTACTAAGACAAGTATGAAGGCCTAAAATTTTATTGTAAAACAAGGGAAAACATCATTTTATTGTGCAGAATTTTCTTGAATCAAGTGACTTCTTTGATAATAGAAAGAGTGACCTGAATATTAAGATCACATTTTTGGTCATCATTTATACTTTGCAGAAGACAGAAAAAATTATGACAACATCAAAAAAAAAGTTCTCTATGTTTTGAGATAACTGACCTTGTGTGCTGTATAATCATATTGAGTATATGTATGAAACCTGGCCTGGATAGGTGGGTGGATGGTGACGGCGCTGGAGTGAGTATGAATGAGGGGTCCAATTTGGAAAATGTTGTTCCCCTGTCCATAATTCATAATGGCTGGCCTGTCAGATATGACTCTCCTACGCAGGCAGACATGGGTGAATGACTTCTCTGCATCCCTGGGCTGATTCCTGTTCCAGCCGGCTGTAGATAAATGTTGACCCACTTCAGCAGCAAAGATGACAACTTTACTACACATCTTGCTTAGTTGAAAAGCAGAGCAAAGGCTTGAGAATGAGAAGGAAGTCATGGGTTATGAAAGATATTCACCATGCACGTACAGTAATATATATTTTGCTTGGAAAGTGAGTCAGAGGAAGAGGAGGAAACTGAGGGTTATGAAAGACACTTACCATGGAATGGAGGGACTATCTAGTTTTCTCTGGCCGAATGCCCCTATTTTTTTTCCAGCCCTTTAAAGAAACATATTTTTTCAATCAGCGTCTTACTGTGAGTGATGGGGTTTTCTGGCAAAGTATGAACAGTTTTGGTTATTTCAGTTACAAGATTTCTGTACTTGTGTTTTTCTGGCTAGTGGGGAGATCATTTGGCAGAAAAAACAAGCTTTTGAACATTAAAACTTGTATAAATCATAATTAAGAGTGTTATTTTCAAAACTATTAAGTCTTTTTTGTTGCTTATTAGTCATGAATATTTTACGTCACCAAGAAAAACACATAAAGCCCTTGAAAAGTTGGCACTGCATTAAGCGTGGGAGCCATAAAAAGTGCACAGAAAGGATAGCTTATGGGTAGTGGTCATGTAACACCTGTTATACTGAGGAGGAAGAAGATAAGAGGCAGGGAAAAATAATGGATAGTGATAAGGATAAGTGATAGTGAAAAAAGGAGATAGAGATGAAAGGCCAGCATCAGCTATCTAGACTATCCTTGACCAAGACACTAAATTCTGATTCATTTTAAAAACATGACGACTGTCAGGACTTTTGCAATGTACACTACTACTGTATGTTCTGCCTTTTTGGTGCTTATGGCAAACTAAGAGGTAACACTTTACTTTAACACCTCCACTTAATATTTAGAAGATTATTAGATAGATAGATGGATGGCAATTTAGTAAAACACAATTGTAATGTAAAATATGTGTCCATTGAGGAACTCATAATTGTTATAACTGTACATAATAAACACTTATAGCTATATTATAGTGTGTTTAATGAGTAACCATTTGCAAATGTTTGTATATTGATTATAAATGGGAGGATAGGAGGATTTAAAGCCAAGTATTTCCAGCTAAGAGGCTTACACACACACATACATGCCGGCCCACAGTCTCTTGTTCCTGATTAGACATATAAACACTCCAGTGGCCTTTGACCTTTTTTTGAGCTGTCTTTCCTGCTGTCATCTGATTGGCAAGTGGTTCGGTGTTTTTATAAGAGCAGACAGTGATATGGGACTGTGCATGGGGAGATTTTGAAAATGTGTGTGTTTATGAGCTTGTCTGTGCCTGAAAGAGAAAGAGAAATACGGTGAGTGTGTGTGTGTTGTCAAGGCCCTGTCAACTGTGCTGTTGCAAGAGTCACTGCTGAGTATTGTCCAGACGTGACAGTCTGTGTATACAAGGTGGCTGAGCACAGTCAAGAGTGGTTGAATAAGCATAAGCAATACTGTTGTTACAGTGTCAAAAAGCATTTTGACTAGTCTTAGTAAAAAAAAACAACTGCCTTCACTGTTATGAACTTATTTTTACAGTATGTGCCTTTTCACTTTTAACCAGCCTGTTTTCTTAAGAGTTCTGACATTCACATTGCTGGCATTTATTCCAGTGATTTATCTAAACGACACACCTAAGTGACATTCTCTGAGTCTGCCAGTGGGTGCACGAAGGCACTTGGATTGGATTCAGTTACTTCTGATTGCAAGGAATGAAACTAAAGGAAAAGTTTGGAATCGACCTTCGAAATAGTTTTTACCATACTAAGCTCACATTTAACACAGAGAACTTTTTTTGGTTGCGGAGATTATAGGAAATGTCACTGTAGTAGCTCCTTATTCGCTTTACTTGAATGCAAAAATGCATGCAATAAGAACATCAGGTAAAAATAAACTGTGATTAAGTAGTGTCATTGTTATTATTTTTGCAAGTTTCTCTAAAATACAAAGGTTGTGTGTTGCTCTAAAAAAGCTCGAAAGCAAGATTTGACCTGTGATCCTTTCGTTATGGAACAGTCATTCAACAGTAAAACTACTGGACCACTCTGCTGCCCAGAGGCTGCTCTGTCACCTACTTTACTGTACCCTAGTCTGCGAGAGGCCTGCATGTGGAAAATACACTGACCTGATAACTGCAGCGGAGCTATTGACAAGCGGAAATAGAAAAAAATAGACCATGCCTGTATGAAATGAGATTGATTAATGGATGACGTACTGTAATGCTGAGTCTGTAATGCACTGAGCGAGGAGCATCACTGATTCCTATAGAGCTGCTGGATTCATAGGATAGAAAGAGTGTGTGAAAGTTAGATGAGATATTCCCATGATGTCAATCCATAATGTGTGTGTGTGTGCCAGGAGTGAGATGACACATTTAAATTCATCCACCTAATTCAAAAATTCTAATCTTTATCCACTGTGTTAGATTAGAACACATTATACAACATTGTATAGAGCATTACATTTCACTTTTTCATATAAGACAGTATAAAGCAGCCCCATGCCCCTCATTAGAAAACTGTAGTTGCACTTAAAAGCCCCCAGGTGTGAGTATGTCTTCCTGTATGAGTTTGAATCAGATGCTGGTTAAAATCCAAGTGCATGCTCAGTCAGCCTTCACTGGAAAGGTCATGATCAACCAAAACATGACAAGTTTGTGGTATGTGCCCGAGCCTAATTAAAGCTTTAGGATACCCCAAATTGTGCGTCTTTTATGATTAGCATAGTTTATTCCAAACAGCAACATTGGCACAATGCTGTGGAAAAGTGATGTTTTAACCATAAACTGTGAGTAGCTAAGCTGTGAATGAAACACTAATCCAACACAGCTCCTTTCTATAATAAAACAAATAAAAGAGCCATAAAACATCTGGCTGACAAAATATAAGAAGTGACTATTGACTTTTGGATCCTATCAGAGGCTATGTATAGTCAGTGGAAAAACTTAATTTCCTGGCCTGTTTGTGACCCAACTTTATACTTTCAGGCACAACACCAGAGGGGTCGTGGTGAACTGCCTGTGCATAAGCCATTAATGGGTTACTTGCTACAACTGGGATTTTTTCTCACACTGTTAAAAGTTGAGGGGGAAAAAAAGTGTTAAACCCTGCCTGGGTACAGTGAGCACTCTGTGCCAGAGTGGAAGAATCTGTTGACTGGCTACAAGCACAAGGAGGTGAAGGAAAGCTCATTATTTTTAATGGCGTCTCTCCCCTGGTTGAGAAAAGGAGGGAGAGAGGGAGATGGACCATAATACTACCTCAGCTGGGTCCAGATTACAACACTGAGTCCTTGCATACAAAATGTGTGTAAGCCTGCGCTGTTGGACAAAAACTGAAGAAAAAAACATGTACTTGCCATGTGTTTCCATTACCATCATCTAAATGGCACCTAAAATGACATTTCCAATTAGTTTACTTGAATTACACTTCAAATAAATTACATATATGTAGTATATGGTATATTCAGTTAAAACCCAATTCTTGTAGTTAAGTAAATGTAGCAATACCACAATGAAAAAAAAAACTATAATACCAGTGAAGGTCCTGCATTCAAAAATACATGAATTGTCAGCCAAATATACTGTACAGATTCATTGATGTGTACATGTAAGCAACATTTTAATGTTGGCAAGGAGGAGCTCATAACACCTTATATTGTTGGATCATCTTATCCATAACATATATTGATCTGAAAAGTAACTACAGCTGTGAATTAAATGTAGTGGAGTAGAAGTATAAAGGTACAATTGCCTGAAAAATGTTGTTTTATTAAAGTACTTGAGTATACTTGACCACTGGTTAAGCACACCAGTACAATGTTTTTATCTTTAAAATAGTCTTACATTAACATGATTCCCAAATATTATATGGATAAAGATTATGAAAGGTTGAAAGGCCAGGATTTCATCTGTGTCTGTTTTTATAAATCATATGTATTTCAGCTAGAACACAATATCTTGACATGAAAGTATATATATATACACACACACACACACACACACACACACACACACACACACCACACGTACACACACACACACACACACGTACACACATATATATATTTTCCCATACTGTGTCAAAGGAGTTTTTTTTCTCCTTCTCTCTCTCACACACACAAATCACTGAAGTTTGTCCCCTTTTATCCTTTCATTGCCATCAACCTTTCTCATTCACATCAATCAATGTGTCTCAGTGGTGTTGCTGGTTTGGAACTTGACTGTAGTCCTGTAATTACCTTGTTGACTAAATCCCAGCTGTGTGTGTGTGTGTTTGCAAATTGTGTGTGTGTACGTATGTGTGTGTGCATTCATAGACAGATAGGAATGAAAATGGGAGGCAGGCCACTTTTGGAGCAGCTGCATCGGCGCATCTGTTGGGTACAGTGCCTTAGGAGGAGAGAGATAGGGCTGTCCTGATAGTGATTGATGAAGCAGCTTCCTGTCCTAATGGAGCACAAAATATGACATAAGCATAAATAAATGAAAAAATAAATAGATTATGCTAATATATCCTACTCCTTCTCCCTTCCCTTCTACCATGGCTTTCACTTTCTCACTTCTTCACCCTCCTCTCAACGAATCCCCCCTTGTTCCCCTCACTCTCCCTCTTGTTTTACAAAGGAATGACAGATATTGTTTACATATGGCCTCCTGATATCGCCATACACCAAATTATCTACACACTATCTCACATCCAGTCATGCGTAGACCATTAGATAATATGTTGAGGAAAGTAAAAGTGCTATTTATCAAAGATGTGGGCTAACACTCTCATAGCCTGTCGGAGTTGGCTATGGCATACACTTGCAGCTGTTATTCTCTTTTTGTCCATACAAACAGTCAGGCATCGGGCATATGGCAAGTAGTATATCTCGCCTTTGTTTGTCCACTCCCTCTTTTTTCCCCCCTCAAGATAAAGTCTCATTTTTCTCCTTCTTTTTCTCTGTTACACTCTACTTTTTCTTATTTTCTTCCCATGTCCACACTATAGCAAAGGCTTACCGGATTAGTTTGACATTTTAGGAAATATGTTCATTTGCTTTCTTGTCAAGAGTTAGAAGATGAATACCTGAATCTAAATACAAAGATAGAGCAAGGAGACTAGTAGTTTAACTTAGCACAAGGATTGCAAGAAGGGGCTTGTGGAGGTTTATTTATTGTATTTCCTGGATATGTACAGTGACTTTCCTGGAGTTCAGATGAAACAAACACGAATTAATATCAATTAGTGAGCTTTACAAGTGTTGACAGGCTAATGCTTTTTAGCCTTTGGAGCCAGGTTAGTCATTTCCTCCTGCTTCCAGTCTTTATGCTAAGCTAAGCTAAGCTAACTGTCTGCAACTACAGTGTACTGTACAGACATGAGTGGTATCTTCTTATCTAACTTTTGCCATTAAGAAAACGCTTATTTAAATATTTTATCTAAAACTACTCTTTAACAAACAATTATATTACCCAGTGTCTTGACATGAAGTAAAACAGTCTGCCTTTGGAGTGAGACACAGACACTTCATTGGAAGTTGAGTCATTACCTGAAAAAGTAGTTATTTGAATTGCCTTTCTTGAGGTATAGTTTCTAACTTGTTTCCCCAAAATGATCTGTATCAGAACTCTTAAGAAAAAGTACCATGTCTAGTTTTCTAGTAAACAAACTAAGTTTCAGGTTACATTCATTGTTACCCAACAAAAAATCTTCTAACTAAATGCACTTCCTTCCTCATAACACTTTTGCAAAGCACATTTTTCTTTTTTTAGAACCAAGCAGCAACAACCATGGCTTGACGCTGAAGCCAACTGCTAGATGCTGTCTCCAAAATATACCTGCCTCCATATAACTCCTATTTAAAAAATTGGAAATTATTTCTCAGTTTATACTACTATAAGATTTGAAGACTTATAGTAGCTTTGACGTCTGATGTGTGGGCGGTGATTGACAGTTGGCTAAAGTGCTGCTCACCCTGGCTCCGGTGTAGTTTAATATTATGCAATTATGTTACCTGCTTTGTTAGCACAATTTAGTGAAAATAGCAAACATTAGCCCAGGTGGGTACTGCTCTGTGTTCCCAGTAAGCTTTGCTTCAGCCTGAGGTAGCAAGCCTTGTTTCCAGACCAAGAGTGAATAAGATGGACACTGATACTTATAAATGGGATTCATGTATGACCTACAATATATTGTAACATATGATGTTACATTAGACTCAAGCGACAAAATGTCTAACCCCATAAGGGCCTTCATAGTTTTCTTTCTTGTCAGCCTCCACATCTCTGTTAAATTCACAAAGAGTCTCTTACAACTAAATGAGTACTTTATCCAGATAAACTGAGCATCAACTGGCTTTCCCTAAAACCCAAATGATACCAACTGCTAGTGAAGGGTTCGGAGACTGATAGAGAGACAGAGAAGGACAAAGTGGTTGAGAAGCAAAAAGAAGTTAGTGTCAATGTGTAATCAAATTTACTATGAGGGGAATTTGGAAAGAACGGAGCCATTGTTTGGGGCATCTGGAAAAACCTGACATGCATCTCTGTGTGTTAGTGCGTGTGGTTATTTTAAAACCATTGCTCTACAACGGAAATGGTTTTGCTGCAGTTAGGAGAAGATGGGATTCTGAAGACAAAGTTAAACTGAAAGGACACAAGGTTAGTTGAGGAAGGATGGTTGTAATTTTAAAATCATTCATAGTCTTAAATGAATGTGGAAGTACTGAATTAGTGCAGTAGAGACATCCAGGCACAGCAGAAGGGATGATTTGCATTGCGGTTGGTTTGATTATACGTTTAGGCCACTCAGGGAGAGAGATATGAACATAGCTTTTTGTAGATGTCTGCAATGATAAAACATATCCACTCTGTAGCCACATAACCATATCATGAGTGATCCCAAGCACTTCAACCATTTTCTCTCTATTGTTGAACTCTGTTATCAGCTCCTTGCTATGATTTGTGTAAATAGACAGGTTCAATGGACCGCCATGCTCTCTCTTTTATTCACTGACATGGTTCTTTGGAAGAGCACAAAAAGCCTTCATGTCTCACTGATCTCCTATGGGAGTCCAACACATTCAGATAGAAAAATGAGAACATCAGTCTCAGCCAATTTATCCCAAATGGATTCATCTCCTACATCAACAAAATCAACTTGTCAGAAGAAGTTTCATCTGAGGACAAGTACAAGACTCAAGGTCAACTTTTGACTGGATGTTTAAATTAGAGTAGTCACGCATGCCTTTGTGTTTGTGTGTGTACGAGAGCTGAGAAATGTAGTTTTAATGGAGGCACATTTTCACTGCTTCGGCACGAAAAATTCTCATGATCACAGGACACAGAATGGCAAAATATTTCTGGAATTGCTAAACAAAACGCGAGGATGACTCATGGCCTGGATAAGCCACTCAGCTGAAGGATTTTGCTCTGTTGTTCGGAGACTAAAATGTTCTGTGTTTCCATTGTTAACACAAACTAAAGACACTTTATCCCATTTATCTACCTGCATGCTTCAATGAAGACAGTTTGTATAATACCAAAAAGGCAGATAAGGTGACAAAATGAATGCATTTATTAGATGAAGTGAACTGAAAAGAGCTACATCAAAGATAAACAAGTAGAGAGGGACTTTATTCAAAGTCACTATAAAGACTCATCTTTTCAATTGGATACTTGAATACTGAATAAAATAAGTTTGTTTTTTTGTTTGTGTTTTACAAATTTGTAGCTTTCTACATGTATCTACTATTTATTTTTATTTAGTTGTATGATCATTTCTCTTTACTGTTATTATTTCAGAAAACAAACATAATTCTGATACATTGTGTGCTTCAGGACTTACATAATTAGTTGAAGTTGCTGGCTAATGATGAAATGAATAATTCTTATAAAATCTGGTATTATTAGGACTGAAATCTGCTAACTGCTAACCCAGAGCCTCTGACTGTACTGAATTTGAATAAACTATTTATTTATGTATTGAGTGGGCAGCAGAATCTCCAGATTTGACAGGGAAGTTAATAATAAGCAGGTTCTGCTGAGACATTATGAGTCTCTTTACATAAATATGTGTCTCGTATCTAGATTCAATCTAGATATGATTTAACCATATCTCATTCACATCTGGTATTAATATGTGTCTCCAGTGTCCACACTGAGATCGGATTGCTCTGTCCAGCTTGAACAACTGAACGGCACATCCTCCTCCTTCCCTTCACCAGGGAAAAATGCAGGTTAACCACCCGGCACTGCAACCAGTTCATTAAAACAAGTCACAAGTACCCTGCCACTTTTCTTGTTGTTGTCCTTGGCTTTTCTGTATGCTAGTTTCATGTGTGTATATTTTTTGTTGAACATGGCAGCCAAACTAGTTGCAGCTGTTCTACACCATTTGCTTAGCCATTGCTTCATAAGTGGCTTGGTTGGAATATGAATTGCCAAGTTTGACTCGTATACTTTTGTTGGACAAAATTGAAAGCAGACACTTGGTCTCATCTTGACTCAGTCTACAAGTGTCTTGAACATCCATAATTTTGTTGCTAGCAGCTTAGCTTGCTAATTGGCTAATGGCCACCTCTTCGCTGGTTTGGAACAGTTGCAGAAATACAGGATTACATATTTCATATATGTATGTGGATTTACAACAAAATTGCATTTACACTTGTGTGCAAAGTGGTCACAATGCATACCGGACCAGCACAATTGGATCACAGTCTGTCCTCAATGCGTTTTGGGCGCATTTATACCTGTACTTTCAAGTGGTGAAGCACTATCCAATTGCTAATCGATCACCCGAAACTCATTGTAATACAAGGTAGGTGTATAGATAAAATAAAAATAATGAGAATGGCCATGCTACTTTAAACTCCATCCATGCCTTCAATATCTTGCCATTTATGTAGGTGTGGATCCCATGGCATGAGGACAGGGTGTGAAATTCAGTTTCAAAAGCACATTTGATTTGTTCTATTTTATACAATCATTTGTACAGCAGTGGAAAAAACAGCTCATATTGCGTTCATCAGGAATGACTCAGAGCTGATGCTCTTGACTCTGAAGCTCAGTTTTGATGGGAGGTCTGCGCAGACTGCAAGATAAGGACTGAGTGGTTGAGAAGAGTCATCTACTGCATCTAGGTTTTTTTTCAATCCACAATCTGTCAGAGCAGATCAAGGAAACATTCTTTAGTCAACACTTACGTGTATAGACTGTATATAATACAAGCTTTCCTTAATTCTGTCACATCTGTGTTATTACATCAGCCTTTTCACATGTTTCCTTGTCTCTCCACTGGGAGCAAAGACAGAGGAGGGGAGAAAGGGAAATTGCCCTATTTGGTATATATATAGACTCAGCGATTAAGGAAACATTATCTAAACGAGGTGGCTGATAAGGATTAGAAAAAGAAAACAGTGGGTTTATGAGCAATTACACAACTCGTCTTTTTTTTTTCCAATTCCCTTGCTATCCTGTGAAGAGCTCAATTGAAATTAGTACTGAGGGCCTCATAGGAGCCAAACAAATAAGTACATAGATTCCTTTCAAACTCTGTTTATGAACTTTTATCTCTATTTTCTATCTTGTACATTTTACTTAGAACAGATTCTCTTTGTATTCAGTATGCTGTGGTTTGGAGACCATGTGATGGTCAGATGGGCTGCATTTGAGGGGCTGTCACACATCTGCATTATGTCACTACAATGTGGATTTTATTACTCCTCTATCTAAAAAGAAATGTGTGACTTCATTATGATGATGCAAATGTTCCCAAGTTATTAAATGATTAAACTTGAACAGATGGAATATTTTTTCATGTAGATACTGAATATTCAATTACCAACTGAGCAATTCAAATCACAAAAAGGAGTTTTCATCTGGATCGAGTTGCCTATGATTGTCTCAGGTTTCATTTGTCCTCATACTCTGTGCATTTTGTGTATGTTCTTTATTCATTAAGATACTTTCAGATGTCAAGTTCTTCAGAGCAATGTTTCTTGCTTACACTTTAACCAGAATCGTTGATGGTTACTCTTAAGAAAAACATACTATACACTAAGACTGCACATAAAGCATGCAACACTTACACCATGGAAAATCTAATGATGTGACGTCCTGATTTGGCCTGACGGAAATCCCCAAATGAAAATGAAGAAAATACCTATATATGCGTGTATGGCTCATTACAAACTGCCAAAACAGCTTCAGTATACTTTGGCCTTGATTCAAAATTAAGCGTGTGACACTGATTTAAATTTTCCCCACTGGTGTTCATTTAAGTTGAGGTTTGGGGCAACCATCAGGGTGTTTCCACTGCAGCTTAAAAATTCAGGTTGCAGCACCTGAGCAGCTGTTATCCCTTTGTGAAGAATTTAAATTGATGCATAGTCCAAGTTCCTACATCATCTGCTGGGCATATTTTGTTTCAGCTTGCTAAAACAAGACCTAACTGCACTTTAAGGTTATGAATTACTGCACTGTAACACAGAGAGTGCAGCATATATCACCTCCTTTAACTTTCCTCCCATTTGCATTGCTGTGTTGATCTGATCAGATCATATCAGGACACTCCCTTCTCTGACTCCTTTGCCCTCTCTCACTGGATTACCTTCTCTGTCCTCACAGGTCTTGGTGGAGGTATGATATCGGATGACACATTCCCACACTCCCAGTCAGGCATAGGAGGCAGAGTGGGGTGGGGGTGGGTGGGCAAGATCTAGCCTCACACGTGCCTATATGCCTATATACAGCAGACAGAGACGCAGACACCTAAGCAGATAAGCATGCATGATATGCATGAAATGAAAAAGCATGCACGAGTACTGTACATACATGTATACAGAGATAAGAAACGAGACAAGCTCAGGCTGTTGACCAGATTAAAATGATTATCAAATCTTCCAGACCATGTTGCCCTTTTTCTCACTGAGTTATACAAGAAAAAAAGCGAAAATATAACTCAGACATAAGACAGTTAAAGCAGCGGCTGACTTTTAGCCCAGACACCGAAGTTGCTGTGATGGACTACATGTCTAATCACACTGCTGTGAGGTCCTTGAGATTTGTGAAGCGGCTGTGATGTTCATGCTCCCACTGTGACCCTTTGTAGTAAAAAAAATCCTTCTCCTGATGCTTTTACAACGCCCCCATGGGATTCGTATTCCTCAGGTCAACAAAGTTAAGGGTGAGAATTGCACGTCAGAGTTCAGCACTGTCACATGAATGGGATGACAATGGCCATTTTACAGTCGGAAAGAATAGCTTCACACATACCTTTGAGGGTAGATTTTAGCTGCCTTTGGTCATTTTGTGTATGTGTGTGTGTGTGTGTGTGTGTGTGAGAGTGAGACAGAAAAAAGGGCTTACACTAAATCTGTAACTAATCCATTTCCCACATGCATCAGGCTCTCTACATCTCAGTACCACTGGTTTACGACACCGCATCCACATGTTCAGAGCTGGCTGGCGAGTAAACAAACATGTGTTTGTGATGTTTATCGTCTCTGGCTTGAGGTTTTACCATTGAGCATACAATTTCATCATGAAAAGTACTGCTGCCACCCCTCAGAGCACAGTGCTGATTAAGGACAGATTTGCTTGTAACAATAGACAAGATCCAAGAAAAAAAGACAGCCCAACTGTTGTTAAAATAGCACAAGGGCTTTGGCTTTTGTTGGGAATACAGCAAAAGGAGCTGGTTAGACTGTATGTTACTGATATATCACTGATTGTACTGTATAGTCCTGAGGCGTGGAATCTGTTGTACTTGCCCAACTTTACATTCTCCACATAAAGTAGGACTTCAGGGTTTTATGTGATGGAAAACTATAATTTCCATATTTTTGGTCATTAGATCCTCATCAATCTGAAGGGACTACTACCCTGATTGCTCAACTCCACTCATGGCTCCATTTTAGAGCAGTTAGATGGTGGTCTTGGGCTATCAGTGACCTCTTTCTCATGGAGAAGAACCATTGTTTGAACTGGAAAACAAATGAAATAATCTCACTTGCTGGCAAACATTGCGTGTGCATAACTCAGATAGAATTTAAGAAAAAGTGTATGGACATTTTTTCAAAGTGGTGGTCTTTGTCACTGGGTGGCTGGTTATTAGTGTCACAGGCCATCACCTTTTGCCTGGATTAAATCTCCTTAAAGAGCTTGAGCAATGTCCCAGACTGAACTCCATACGACAGGATTTAGTGAAATGCGTCTAAATTAGCGTGTGATAGTGCCTTAATGCCTCTGATTTAGAAAAAAAAAATCCATTTTTTCCCCCCCCTGCTTTTTTCCCCCTTGGACATGTGAAAGGTACAGCCAGCCAATACAAACTAGATCAGGTTAATAGTTCCATCACTAA
This sequence comes from Scomber japonicus, assembly GCF_027409825.1. Lineage (NCBI taxonomy): Eukaryota > Metazoa > Chordata > Actinopteri > Scombriformes > Scombridae > Scomber > Scomber japonicus. The sequence goes on along the minus strand of NC_070600.1, from coordinate 12,381,660 downwards.
TGGATGTTATTGTTGAGTAGTATGAGATTTCACTGCCAAGCTCTATCATGTGTTAGAGAATTGGGATGGGCTAAAGGTTATTGCAGGAAGCCTGATGTACACTGCAAAAATATATTGTTAATATTTGTTCTTACTTAATAGTTTAGTCTATTAGCAACATAGTATTTAATAGTTTAGTAGTATTTACGATTAACATATAATGGATCTGGGGATTTAAATTCATCCCATTGTTGTTTCATTTCAGTTTCAGTGATAATACTGTGATACTTAAGCAAAAGTACATCACTTCAAATGTTTAAAGCTGCACCAATCAATATTTGTCATATTAACAATGGGTCAAATGACTATGTGTTACATTAAAGAGGTGACTTCTAGTGACGAACACCCAGTCATTTATCACCCAACCACAGTCCCGCTCAACTCACCAAGGCTTTTTAACTTCTCTCAGCTCATTGTTTTGGTTTTACAGCCCACAGCTTTACTGTTTTGGTTTCCTTTCACCACTCTCATCAAGTGCGTTTCTAGGTGGCAGCTGTTTTCAACAAAAAATGCTTTGATAAAACCCACTGTGCACTACCTGCCAAGCACTAAACAACGGACTGACAAACATAGTTGAGCATTTAGCAACTAAAGAGTCACATATTTCCCTCAGGAGTTACATGTGCGGTGTGGTTAGAAACTTGACTCCAAATTAACGCTACCATCAACTTCATGATGGGTGATAAAATGTCAGTATTTTGTTTACAGCTTGCTCCGCTACCCCCAAAAACTCAAAAATAAGGGAAGACTCAAAGATGATAATGTTTCTAATAATCAGAAATTTCATTTGAAAACTATTTTGACTTGGACACACGTGGAATTAAATTACCCTAATCAAATTGTTTTCCCATTTGAAAATGAGAAATTTGGAAAACTTATTATAACTGACACCCTACCCCTTTTGTGTATCCAGACTCCAGGCTTCCCAGAATGAGGCCAAAACAAAGCTTTATCTTGAGATCCAACTCTTCTGAGCCTGTCTACTTTAGACAAAACCAGTTTCATGCCAAGCCGAGATATCCTCCATCTGACAAGTGACACCTACGCTTGAAAATACCTTGTGGCATTTAAGTGCTTGCTGTAGTAAAATTTGTTAACGATGTAGTTGAAGACACTTGACACGTGAGATAAGAAGGTATTTTTAAAGTGAACGGTCTACATCTTCCCTGAGATTGAAAACACGTGTGTACATTAACATTCCTGTTAAGGAAATCTTTGTTGAACCTTTTATCATCAGCCTATAAAATTACCATTGGTTTGTCAACTTGAGTAACGTCAGTGAATTTTCATTTATGCTACAATGTAAATCATTTTGAAAGAGCAGCTGTCACTTTTTTTTTGTCAAATGGATTTTTCTCAACAGAAGATGCATTCCATGTGGCTCATCCTGCAGACGTGGTTGGTGGAGTTTAATGGACCAACACTGACAAACTGACATTTCTTGTGTACTGAGTGACTTCTTGTCCAAGACTAGTTGGATATACAGACAATAGCAGTGTTGACTGAAGTACCTGAAAGCTTGAGAAACTTGAGAAAAAGCGGAAATGTTTTATGAGAATATGGTATGGTAGAATATAAAGTCATCTATTAGAATATTACTTGAGTAAAAGTCTTTAAGTATAGATATTAACTGTACTTATTGAAAAGTAAAAGTTCAAGTAAATGCTGTTAATAGATGGCAAGCAGTCAGAATTAGAGAATGATGAAGTTTATTCTTTTAAGCATTTAGCGCAACTTTAAAAGCCTACATTAGACTTGATGGAAAATGATGTCTTTGCAACTTTAAGAATTGAAATAACAAAATCCCCCCCCATTCCTTTCTTTGTCCTGCCATCCCTGCTTTTCCCCTTCCTTCCTGCCGGTATCAAACCAGCCATTACTTAAAACTGAAAAACTTGCTGTTGATCTTTAACAGAAGTTGGTTTTGGAAAGTTGTTAGAATTTAGTGTCACTCTTCTTCTTAAAGACAAGCCCTGTGATGCTAAATAGCCTTTCACAGACCACTGAGGCAGGTAGAGGCGTGTTCAGCTTCACAGACAGCTTGCACACAGCTGGGAAGGATTTCAGTGAGTCCATGTGATCTGCTTAACAGGCCAAGTATCCGTCCATTTGTTTAGAGATGTCTAGTGCTTGAGACGAAGTGATCTTCATCAGATGAACTGGACCTGATAAAGAATAACCGCCCATACGGGACACTCTAAGAAATAAACCAAACGCACCTGCAAGGAGGCATGGATCATTTCATTGGTCAACCCTACACCTGGCATTATATGGGCTGGGGAATTTTGACAGGGTTGATGCACAAAAAAAAAAAAATCAGAGAGTTGGGCAGAAGAGAGCAGACATTTGATGAGCTCACAAAAGCAGCCTGAGTGTGAGTAGAAGAACTCTGTGAAAATCTGTGCAAGCAAAAATATATCTGAGTGCAAGCATACAGGTTGAGTCGAAATACAGTAAATCTGGACACAAGCAGGGGCTATTTGAGTGCAAGGGCAGGATTTGACAGATAGAATAACAAAATCTGAACACTGAATACTGAACAGTTTAAGGATTATGGACATGTCTTCAGTCATGTCTGTTTAAGAGCTGCGTTAAACTAATTCCAACAAAATTCAGTGGTAACCATTAGCAGCAATGTTAGCTAGCAATCACCATTGTCAGATATCTGAACAGGCTTAACACTAATTATGATGACTAAACATTGCGGCTTCATGGGGTTTAAACTTAAATCTATCTCATTGTGTTTCATAAGGTTGGATGGTGACCTTTTCAATGCCATTATTTCTGTATCTTTAAATAAAGTCTATTTCTATTTCTGTTAGATCATGAAATCAGTCTCATTGTCGAGTGGAATTCTTCTCGGGTAGTCGTTAGATTCTGACATGCCTGGGCTTGAGTGGACATGGAAACTTAACCGTGAGTTTCAGAGCATTTGTTTGCACTTGCCCATTAATGTGATTAACCAATGATATAACTTGCAAGCCAAATACCACTAATTAATCAAATGTGCTTGCAGTCTGTGTTACAGAGTCATTAGGCTACCAAATTTCTTCCAATTTTACTTTGTAGTAGCAAAGTAATGATGGCACTTAGGGGAAATGTAATACGGTAAATGTGAAAGTTGACAGAAATGTAAAAACTCAAGTATAGTAGACACTACTACAAAAAGTTCAGAAAATCTCAGTTCCTTTGTAAGAAACTGGATTCTACAGAGTCTGTGACTGTAATTTTTCCAAACAAAACCTGAAGCTTACCGTTAATCAACCAAGCTTAAATTCCTCTTTAACAAATCTCAACGACAACAGTTTGTGGCTCGCCGAGCCATGTCGTCAGCGGCCTATCTCTGCAACAATGCTGTCACATATTCACTGGGGAAAGGAAGAGCATGTCACAACAGATCAGCCGTTTGTTAAAAGGCAGAGTCACACGCTAATAGCAACAATGTGTTTTCTCTCCCCTGCAGATGCCTCAGCAGCCGATAGCCATGTGCACTCCCGGCTAGCTCATACCCTACAATTTTCCAAGGATAACTGGGGAGGTTATTTCCATGCAAGGGGTCAAACACAAATACAGGGACATAGTTTGAATGATGTAAGAAAGGTTCAGGAGGAGTTCAAGGGAAGCAGGGCATCATTTTCACAATTAGCCTTGCTGTAAGTACTGAGGCCCTTGCCTCATGATTGAGGCTTTGGGTTTTGACTTCAGTGTTTATTAGCTCCATTATTGATGAATCAGAGCTGGTTTGACCAGTTCCTGTTGCTTAATTCCTTTAGTTTCTTAATGACAGGCCACATTTTGCTGCAGGTGGTTTGTGTGCATGCATGTCTGTATGTGTCTCTTGTGACAGGGTGTGTGTTACAGACAGAAAAAAATAGAGCACAGAAAGTGTGCTGTCATCATCCTGTTTCTCCCCCCACTGCTATTATGGCTATATGGATGACAATGCCAGTCTGTTAGCCCAGAGTGAAATATCTCAACTATTGGATCGATTGCCATTAAAATTTGTTAAAACATTCATGTCCCCCAGAGGATAAATCCTACTAGCTTTGACTTTTCCTTTAACCCCACCAGTCACTCGAAGTTTCTACATCTACTGGGTGGATTCCACAGTATTGATTACAGATGTTCATGGTCCTCAGGTGATGAATTCTACTGACTTTTATCATCCCACATCTTTCCCTTTGGTGCCACTATGTGGTTACCATTTGTGGTCTTGAGTGAAATGTCTCAAAAACAATTTGATGCCCTGAAGCTTGGTATATACTATATTGATAATTAATTGTAATAACTGATCTCTTCATTTTTTCTCTGGCACCATCAATTTATCAAACTGATGGTTTGGCGTATGACCAATTACCTTAAAAACATCAACCAAATGGCTAGTGACTGTACACATTTTTTTTGTTGTGTTTTTTTGCTAGTCAGTGAAGAAAATCTTCCAGCCACTTGCACATTATACTACCATTTAGCTGCTGGCTGGTGCTAATTTTGAGCCCTGATTATCACTGTAAGCATGTTAACATGCTGACATAGCATTTAGCTCAAGGCACTGCCCAAGTACATGCTTACAGACTTGCCAGCATGGCTGCAGATTAGTCTTGCTTACCCAAAATATTCAATTGCTACCTTGACTCTATACATCACCCAAAAGGTGCTCTCTTCTCTTCTTTACTGCTTTATTGGTGGTAGGGTGAAGAGGACAAGAAAAGGAGGAGTAAAGGTGCCTCTCTGTCTGTCAGATGTTTTATTCATTTTGTATCTTAAAGCCAGATGGAAGAGGTTTGTTATGCAGCCTGTCATATAAATTCTTGAGACATAGGTTTGGGTTGGGCATGGAGAAAAGGGAATTCAAGGGTTATAAAGACACTGACCATGGAGAGAGTGTGACATTTTTCTTCTGAGACAGCAGAAGAGGGAGAGAAAAAGAGAGAAGTTGATACATTTCCTTTGGACATGTGACATAATAAATCTAATAAATTTAGATGCAGTGCAAAATCTGGACTACGCTTTTCACACTTCCTCATCTATTGTAAATGTTTGTGTGTGCAATTGAGGAAAACAAAATCATAAGGGAGGTAAAAAAAAAAAAGTAGCAAAAAGGGAGGGAATAAGTTTCCAGGGCTCTTAGACAGGATGAGGAGGTTACAGCAACTGGGAGAGCAAAGGGCACAGAAGGTAGACAAGGGTGAGAAAGGGGAGACAGAGAGGAGAGTCGTATGAAGAGGATGGGAGGAGGAGAAAGAGGAGGGGAGGAAATGCTTTAAAGTGTCTGGGACAGATTATCCTTGGAAGGCAATCAATCTTCCTTGGGATTTAGACGACTGCAGGGGGGCCAAAGCGCGCGCACACGTACACACACATACATGCACACGTATAAAAGAAAAAAACGATGTGAAATCACCCCTCTTAACCTCGTCTGTCTCTCTTTTTTTAATCTCTCCATCCACCTTCTGCCACCTTCCTCCTCTCTCCCTGAATGATTGCTCCCTCTCTTTATACACTGCAAAGTTGAAAGTCAATTGTAGATAATAGTGTTGTTTCTCAAGGTGTGTGTTTGAACCTGGGGTCCCGTTGGACATATGGCTACAATTTTCTGAGATGTGGGGGGAAAAAAAGATGAAAAAAAAAAGCGATACAGAAAGAAATGGACAATGTGGTGGGAGTATGGTTCTGTTTTGGGGGAACATGAGGGTGCATTTAGCTGTGTGGAGAATCACTGGATCCACGTGAGTGCTGGAAAATAAAGACAGTCTGATCTGCAGATGGTCAAATCACAGTCCTGTATTGTGTCAACAGCTCAGGCCTCAATAAACCATGGCATCCTGGATGGAAGTGGCTGGGGTTCTCCACATATTTGTGACTTGGCACAAACAGAACCCATTTTTTTTTTCAGGTTCATTACTCTAAATTTGTCTGCTTCCTTGTCCAGTTGTCCGAAAAACCTCTTCCTCATTTATGCTGTTAGCTTAGTGTGCTATCCGATCAGCCAGATGAGATAACCACAACACATGAATTATGCTGAGCTTTACTTTAAAGGTGGATCACAGTGTCTTTGATAGAGGCTTTCACAATACTCATCCGTGACAACTCCATAATAAACCTCACATCAGAGGCCACCTGTGAATACATTAAGTCCATCTACTTAGTATGGATTCCATGGTGACAGGCTATGTAGCAGAAATCAGTTTGCAGCAGCAGGTGAAACATGGTCTGACATGCTGACAAAATATGCTGAGAGAGAAAAAAAATGATTTAATTAGCTTGAATGCTGGAACAAATCATCTCAAGGTGATTGAAGTTAATGGAAAATTTGATTTATTTTTGATGACTCAGCAACACTGCCACGCTCTCTCTCTCTCTGAAAGTGATATTTGAGATTATACAAATTAAAAATTACCACCAATTAACTTCCACAAATGAGTATGAAATGTTCAAACTGTCTTTTAATTCAGTGTTAAATACAAAGTAGGTTACTGGTTGTCTTCTACTTGAGTTCGTTGACAATGAGCAAAGGTTTGCGTGCTGTCAAGGGTTATCAGGGAAGTGATATCAGGTGTGTCACGCTAATGTTATCAGTCCCTCTATTTAAAAAGAACAAAGCCTCAATAACATCAAAGAACCTGGAGATGCTCTTCCAATGCATACAACAATCTGTTATCTTCTTATCTTCATATGCAAGAAAACATGACAACTGATGAATGGCATTAGACTGTCTTCAGCACAGCTTACAGAACAGAAAGTTTGGACAGCAACAGTCAATCAGGAGGGAGTAAGAGGTGGTAAGAGGCGGAAGGTGTTTTCAATTAACTTATTAAGTGGTTGGGTGCACTCAAAAGGAATACAAGGATATCTGAATAATCATAAACAAACAAGAAAATGTATGCGTGTACACATATATACACACACACACACACACACACATACACATGCATTCACTAGTACATATTTGCATATTGCAGAGGAAAGAATAGCAGGCCTTTTTCACAGCAGACATTTTGACTTGTCAGGACTAATAACATGAATCATGGCTTTGTTCTTGTGTCCTCATTGTATTATTTACACCTGTATACTTCACCTTCACACACTGTATGACCTTTCACATTGTCACTTTCTGGATATGAAATTAATTGCAAGAAGAAACAGTTTTTCTTTGATCTACACACTTTTTGTCTTATATGAAATGTTTATTATATATCATTCAATTCTAACATTCCATCATTCAGTATTTAAGCATATCAACATTGTATATTTCTACAGATATGAACTTAGTAGTAGGAATAGAGACATCATACAAAAGAAAAACAAGAAAAAGTAAACAGTAAAAATAAAAAATGGCAACAGAAAAAAGAATAGATCTGTAAAGGTGGGAGCTTTTATCTCTGATGTTAATGGGTAGAGTAGAAACTATACAAATAAATTACCATGCCTATTCTTTTTTTTTTTTTTCATTTAGTCACAAGATGGAAAAATACTGAAGTTTCCCTTTTTACTGTTGGTCTTTATTTTGGGATACTAAATAAGGATCCTCAGGTGGATGACTTTTATCCATTGCATTTCAGACATCCACTCTTAAAATATTCCTCTTCTTGAAGAATGGGTTCCTTGTTGAAGGGCTGGCCAAGTCTGGCTCCACACTGGGATAAATCGAAGCCATGGATTTTGAGTTAAAACCCTAAATCCTAGGATTATATATATCTCTGTTTTTGCTGTGTCAGTGTGACTGATTCCCAAAGTGGTAGGGAGCAGTTGGCAAGATCTGGCAGATGACAAATTCTTTCTGTGTGCTCACCTCCAAGCGGTGTGAGGGCAGATGACGCATTTAATGGAAGAAGTTGACGGAACTTTCGCAGGACCTGAACGGAGGCGGTGAAAAAGAAAGAGGAGATGTTTTTCGAGTGAAGGCCTGTCCTTGGCTTCATGCGTTGTTCCAGCTGTGAGATCGCTGAGAGCATCTAACTTTTTTGTTTTTTCTTCATCATCTCTCCCTGTTCTGAAGAGTGTCTTCGGCAGGACACACACACACACGCACGCACTCTCTCTCACACACACACACACACACACACACACACACACACACACAGAGATGCAATCACTCTGTCTGTTCAGCTGCCAAGGCTAAGTGCCCTGAATCTGCAAGATCTCTATCAAATTTGCAGACCTACAGAGAGCAATTTCTCAGTGTGATTGCACGTGCACGCATGTCAACACAACGACCACATAGGTTGATTGTTCCATGCACTCCAAAAATGACCCACCTCTATTGGTACTTTCCAAAACCATTAAAAAAATAAAGATATGTTATGGTGTGACAGTGCTGTGGTAAAGTTATGTCAAGTTTAGGCACAAAAATTACTTGAGACATGGTGTGGGTTCCTTCAAGTGGGGTAACCTTCATCGTCATGGCGACAGTAAAAATCAAGACAGACGTAGTAATGATTTTTTAACAAATTGTCCTGACCCACGGTTGGAAACATGACATTTGCGGTTGGAAGCGGGAAGTGAATGGCGGTCTCCTGCATCTAACTATTCAAGCCACCCACCCAACCAACCCGCCACCTCTGATTATGGAAATGTGTCACCTTTATATAGACGTCATCCAAACTGCATCATTACTCCATGTTATAATTACTCAATTGTTAGTAGGTGTACTCAAACGTAAGTATAGGTTGTTTTTGCCAGTTGAATTTTCAACCGTTACTGTCATTGTTCTCTTGAGGACAGGCTGCATAAGTATGTGTGTGTGTGTGTGTGTGTGTGTGTGTGTGTGTGTGTGTGTTTTCAGTTTTTTCTCTTCAATCTCTGTGTACACTCAACTCGGACCTCTGCCACAGCATTTGTTAGCATTTCTTTGTACTCAGCCTTAAGACAAACATCTCTTGGCAGATCACATCACATGCGCTCTCTCTCTCCTATACACACACACACACACACACACACACACACACACACACTGCGGTCTCCTGTCCTTGATTGATAAGATGTCTGCTGAGAGGTCTATCTGATCATTTCAACATGGTTGTGTTGACTGTGGCTTAGCTCTGCTCAACTGTCTCTTTTTTTTTCTTCCTCTTTTGTCTCAATTTCTTTTCTTTTGCTTCACTTTCTCTTGATTTAACTTTTCTTCCATTTTTGGTTTTCTATAAATTTGTTAAATTTGTTTGATGTACAGTATACACTTATTCTACCATAATCTATTCTATCACTTTTCTCACATCTTTCCAGAGAAACAGGGGATATTTACTTAATTTTCTCTCAGCTCTCTGGCTGGCAAGAAACTTGGTGATCTGGGAAGTGAAGCTGCTCTATTGTTGCTCCAGCCATATGTCACTTTGGATGAGAGAATCACGGAGACGCCTGAGATGTAAATGTTTATACAAAGAATACAAAGTTGCAATGGATTGCATGAGATGTAGGGCTTAATGAAAAAACTGGCAGGAGTTCACAGAAAGATTTTTTTTTTTGCACACAGTGTTCATTGCAAGCATTCTAGTACATCTACGTTTTGTGTTGAATGTTGAACATCTATGCATTTCAGTTAAGACTCGCTTTCAACACGATCACCAAAGTCAGATGTAGAATGATATGACCACTAATAAGTCGATCATAATGATTTTCTGAGAACTTTGTGTCTCAAGGGGTGTTAAGATTGCACAGAAAGGGGATTTTAGTGCTAAAGTTGAAGTTGCTTATTTACACATTTGGCATACGCAGCAACATTAGCATTTTTTGTTTTTGGAATGGTACATGTTTCTGGCCACCTGATTAATGTTCATCCAATATTCACTCTACTTTTAGCTCTGGTTTGCCAACGCCTGAGGCAACTCTCTGCTATAGTTGCTAACTTTATCTGTACTGCTTGGTGTTGGGCAGGTACAGTGGGATTTTTGAGCTTTCTCAATAAGAACGTTGTGTGCTGCATCTGAAAATGATGCTGAGAGCAGTGAGAGTGAATAAAAACTCTAAGTTAAAGTTGCAGGCAGGAAAACCAAAACAATGAGCTAACAGAGGCTAAAACGTTTTGCAGAGCTGAGGGGAACTCCAGAGTCGGCTAATAACTCTCTTTGGGCTCATCAGTGAAAGTGACTGCATTCATATTGCACATAGTCATTTGATCCATTGCTAATATGAAAAAATTGGATTATAGCAGCTTTAAAGCCATTAAATGAAGGATTGAAGCAACACATGCTCTGTTGTTCTCACTTTTTACACAAAATCATATGAATGATATAATCACATAAATATTATATAAAAAATGGCTTTAAGAAAGTATAATTTAGCAGTATTCTGCATGTTTGACAGGTGACCACATGATTAGAATTAAAAATGTTTAAATTCTTCACCCTTTGCATCCTCTCCTTCTGATCTCATCAGTCATCATTTGAACTGTGAACCTCTGCATGACGCTCTCGATTTGTCTGACCTCTCTCTCTCTCTCTTTCTGACAGTCAGCTTGGTCAGCGTGTCTGTACAGTTGTTAACCACCACCACTCCTTTTTTACCCTTTAACCCATTTCTGTCTGCAAGCCTGCTTGTCAAAGTCTTCTATGCAACAGACAGAGACTGGTTTTGGCTCGCCTGTCTGTCAGTGTCATCCCTGGGCAGCTGCTGGGGGTTTTGTTTAATGTGGGAGAGATTCTTGGCGATGCTGTGAATCATGTGTTGCTGCCATGATAGATGTTTAAGGAATGCCTCAAGGCTATTTTAGTCTCTCCTTCTCCAGGCCGTCCACTATTTTCCCCACTTTCCCTACTCCTTGTCTCTCTTCTTCTCCTCTGACTCCCTCAGTGATATAATGACAAGCCCTGTAATCTGAGTATCTCTTCCACTTTCATCAATCTAAACTCATTCCTCCATAACAGACAGACTGGAGGAATCTCTCTAAAAGAGGCCCATGTGTGTATGTATCTGTGTGAGCATAAAAGATACACAGATAAACGATGATGCAGTTTTCCACTCCTCCTTGTATCCGGGTGAACCAGAAAACCTTTTCTTTCCATTGTCATAAATCCGCCATGAGCTGAGACACTGGATATTATTTCAGCAGCAGACACAATAACTTTGTAGCAGCAGGGCCGTGTTTTAATAGATGGCTGATATTATTACTGATATTGTTAATGGTTATACTAAATGAAAACGTTTTCCTCTGTCAGCTTTCCAAAATGAAAACAGACTTCATGATAAATCAGGAAATAATCGCCCTGGTTTTACTTTGTGTGTATGTGTAGTGTGTTTGTACTTGTATTTTACTACTTATTAGGACCAAAGGTCTTTTCAAAGACATACATATCTACCTGGAGACACATGGCTACAAGTATTCCTGGTAATGCATTTTTATATCTAGACCTGTTTAAGCTTATCTTTCAATCATTTTTAATGTCGTATTGGTTACTTTTGTGGTTTTTGTAACTTTTGTAGTGCTTTTACACCAAAGAATAACAAGTGTATCACAATGGTCTCCAATGGAGGACAATCATTGAAAAAGAAAAAAACAAGGCGAAGAGTCTACCTACAGCTATGTTAGCTGCTCTGTGAGGCTCTAGACTGAATACCCACAAAACTCATTTAGCACAATGCACCACTGTGCATACATTCTTTACCAGGTTCAACATCTTAGTTTAGCTTGTTAGCATGCTAACACTTACTAATTAGAAAAAAAACACAATTATGACCTCATGTTTGCAAAAGATAAAAAGGTCAGGGGATTACCTGAGTCATTAGAAAGTATTCTCAAGAGACCTTGAATATTTGCACAGTGCACCATGAACATTATCTTCATCAAAGGAGTATTTTAGTCAGGACAGTATGCAACTGTGTGTGTTAGTCCAAGTATAGCCTCTTTCTTCTGTATTGATGAACCAGCAATGGAAACTGCATCAAAGATAATCATGTTCCTATGGCTTAAAGGAGTATGTCTGGTGTGAAAAACATTAAGTCATTTGTCTGGAAAAAGAGATTGACAATTAAGAAATATGCAATGCAATATTAGAACAGCCATAAAGGCAGTATTGAATGAGTTAACCATTTTCATGGTCTCATCTAAATGTCATATTGTGGCTTCAGCCACAGTTTGTCATTCTGCTGTAGTTTCTGACTTTCCCTTTGAATTAATTGTTTTCTCTCTTTTGTGGTCCCTTTTGATCTTTCCCTCTCTCACTGTTTTAATTTAGCTCTCTATATTAAATATATTTCTATCTTTCTTCAGTTAAGCAGCTGTGATGCTTTTGTCTGCTTCCATATTATTAAAGTGGTTCTTGAAATCATGTTAACCTAATACCAAAAACAAAAATAACATTCCCTCCCGCTGAGTCAATGTACATTAGCCTTACAGTGGGGTTGCTTTTGGACAGACTCTCTCTTCACAGAAGGAATGTCTAAAATAGTTTACATGTTCATGCTTTTATTCTGATTCCCAACCTGTGTAACTATCAGTCTTTGTCTCTCATTCAGTTCACAGACTGAACTTTAACCCCTGTCTGCTGTCCAAGGGTTGTATGTCACCCACCAGCACACTGAGAGTGAGGTAATAATAATAATAATAATAATAATACATTTTATTGGCACTCAAGGACACAAATAGATACACACAGATAGTTATCATCTGAAGTTTCTGGCTGAAGGGATTGGTTAGTCTTAAAATGTGTGTGTGTCATGATGGGTGGTAAGTGTTCACGTGTGACAGACTAAAGGCCCCTTCAGACATATTACTCTCGTCTGAATAAGCATCTAAATTATTTTTTACGTAAAAGTCATGACAGCAGTCTTACTACATCAGACCTCGGAACAGTTCCTTAACAAATATTCAGATTCATGTAAAAGCAACAGCAAGACAGGGATAAATGAGGCCCCATAGCAGCCTAAGATGGAAGAGGCTCGAGTGGTTGGATGGGTCAAATAAACAGTGGACTTCCACGTGGGAGATCACTGTTGGCTTCCCATTTCTTACTGACATCAAAGTCTCCTTTAACCATTGTTACAATAATTCTGTAATTTGAACCAAGGGGTTATTATTTTACAAGGACGACAAAGGTCCCCTAACCCCAACAATGTAGTAATTTGAACCCTAATTACAATGTATCCCTAACCTTAACCAAGTAGTTATTTTAACCCAAACCACATTTTTTTTGCCTGACACTCACCAAGGGTTTTTGGGCCTAATCAAACCTTAATCATAGCAATGTCAGATCAGACAATGGTTTTATTTGTAATTGGGATTTGATGCAGAATGTATTATGCCAGTGAATATGGAGGACACTAAGATCACTGTAATACATTTCTCACATAAGCATCATCTCCTAAACATAATATTGGTTTAATCAACTGATGAGAAGCATGGGTGAGTGTCCATCCATGCCAACAATTAATTAAGACTTCAATAGCAGAAGTTCTAGAAATTCAAAAGCATGTCAGCCTGAGACAACAGAGACCACTCACCATACTACTTCCTTTAGAGCACCAAATACTGTGAGCATGTGGCTCTCCACATCAATGTGCTGTCATGTCTGAATAAAGCCATAAGGAACCTTTACATGAAAGACACAGTTATGCTGGATGTGATAGATCTTATCACAATATATAGCTTTAGAGTGTGTGTGTGTGTGTGTGTGTGTGTGTGTGTGTGTGTGTGCGTGTGTGTATGTGCCTGGTGTCCCTGTACCTCAAGGTCCGATAATCCACTTGTCAACTGACCGTAAAGAGTGTGTGGTCGCCGCGACGGCTGCTGCGTCTGCGTGTGTGATGTGTGACATTCCTGCCATACCAGGGGATCACGCAGACTATGAGGGAGAGAGTAGAAGAGAGACGTGATGGGAGAAAAAAAAGCAGCAAAGAGCCCGCATGTTCTCTAACTTTAAAGTCCCAGGTTTGAGCTCTGCAGCAGCCAACATGTCCATTCCATTGTCTAGGTTAAGATACTGTATGTTTGAAGAAAAAGTGAGTAGGAAACATTTGTGATTTGGGTTGAAATCTGAAATCCTCAGAGAGAGAGAATTCAGATGACCAAAAATTCATCATTCAAGACAACAATGTACCCCCTAAAAACTTTTGCCTACTGAGAATTTAAGTATAGCAATTAAGTGTTGCAATTTTGTCAAGCTAGAATTTGAAGAGCCATTCTTTAAAAAGTAACATATACTGTATATTTACATGTCATGCCATCAATCAATCCATTCTGTAGCCCTTTATTTGTTTGCTCTCTAATTTCCAACAAAACCCCTCCATTTTCATTCCCCAAATCCCTCTGCACTCCTAAAAGCTCACAGGATATTCATTGTTAAGCCTCTCAAGATGGCCCGAATGAACAAGAGCATCTTAAAACAATTATGAGCCTCAGCCTCATTAAAATTGAGCTGTGTTTGAATGAACAAATAAGCATAATCCTGTTCTTTTTTTTCATCCAAGGTGTTGCTAGGCAACCAATCAATAGGAATAATGGAAGACAACAGGATCTCAAAACATCCGTGATGACACATTAAGTTCTATCGTGTCTGTTTTGTAACTTAAAACAGAAATGCAAACACACTTATATGTGCTCACAGACTCCCAGTGGTCAGATTTATGACATCCTCCAACATAACAGGGACAAATGGCAGTGCATAGTTGTGTGAATGGGAAGATGAATGGTCAAGCTATAAAGCAACGTATAGGGAAGGCGCAGCTGACATTGTATGTCTTACCCAGCGCTGCTACGTGCTTACTGCCGTGTTACATGAATCAGATGGTGTTTTTCTGTTGTACCACTATCATTCTGTATGGGCTTGCAGTGTTTATGGTTCATGCTCATTACCTCGGCTCATTTCTCCCTCACTAAAATTTCCCCTACATCATGACTTTCGTTGGCGAAAGCAGGGATTTGTTGGAAAGTTGCGCCAAATGGCCCCCATTTAAATCTACAATAGAACTAACTATGATAAGTAATGTTTATAAGTGATAAGTAATGTTTGGGGTATTTTGGATTATATTACTCAGTCAAGCCTGACAGCAAGATGTCACATTTTATGTTGCAACTTGTGCCATCTTAATCCAGCAGGTTAGTGTCCTCAGCAGTATCATCTTCTCATCCTCTGTGCTCTGTAACAAACATCACTTTACTGATTTAAAGTGCTCTAAGGTATCCAGCTCACTTATACAACTCTGTCTTATAAAAACCACATCCTCCTCCCATTGGACAGATAACCGCCTCTTAAATCAAAGCAATAAAAAGTTGACTGTCTTACTTCTTGTATTTTCCACTTCAGTTCACGTCAGTTTTTTCCTCATTTTTTGAACTATATTATATTATCCTGTCTTCATCCCATGACCCTCCCTCTTTCTTTATTAATTTTGCACACAAGCTGGAAGTTTCTGGGCACAAGTTTAGCACTTACAGCTGACTGAAAGGAAGAAATATGGCCCTCCAAAGTGTTTTGCAATGAGCCTTTCCACACTTACTCAGAAAATCAGCAGGAGGTTCAGGCCAATGTGAAAAGCATTTTCACAACTCTTTCCTGAAAGTCATGGGTTTTGAAGAAACACATACATGTTGGTCACCCAACTGTGTCCTTATTCACTTAAGTGTTACAATGAGAACTACTTTGGAGCCAGAATCTTGTGGTGGGATAAACCCCTGTGAGACTGTAAGAATCTCTATACAGTGCTATAGCTTTCCCCCTATCTTTTTAAATCAAGTAAGCATGCTTGTTCCTGACAGTCCTTTACACTCAACACACAGCATATACAAAATTAGGTAATGTATAATATCATTTGACAACTTTAACTAGAACCGTGTTCTTCAAACAGATTTCCAGTTGGCAGTTTTCAACAAGAAGAAACGACTTGCACTTCCCACAAGCAGCTGTTAATGAAACACTGCAAGCTAAAAAAAAGAGGCGCCTGATGACGGACACAAGGCAGAAAGCTGTGTTCACGGTGCAAGCAACACCACCAGCAAGTTTGCGGAAGTCCATACAGTTCCTACTGATGAGTGACCTGGGAAACTCAGCCAATATGTGGGCAATTAACAAGTTCTGCTGAAAAAAAAAAAAGAGGTACAAGCTGAACTTTTCATGGCACAGCCAATCTGATTTGGTTTGCTTTTTGGTGTGATCTTGTTTCTGGAACATTTGGTTTTGCAAAACAGATTAGAGATTAATTTATTCTACTTGAACGACAGTCTCACTGACAGCGCACTCTAAATATGGGGATCATTATTCTGTTATTTGATCCTATAGACACTCAACAATTGACCCAGGGTAGCATGATATTGCTGTAGACTACACCAAATACATCAAAGTACAGAAGTTATTTATATGTTTCTGACTCTGGGAAAGTTAGAAAACAGTAAAATTCACACTACCATTCACTGAGCCTCCCTGACACTGTTTGGAGCCCCTGCTGAGGACGCCCACTTCCCCATTTGAAAACCTCTGTATTAAAGGAATAGTTTGAGAATTTTGGGAAATATACTTCCATGCTAGGCTAATCTAACCATTTCTGACTTCAGCTCTGTATTTTGTGCACAGACAGTGGAGTCCATTTCCTCATCTAAAGTATATTTTCCCAAAACAAAAATTATTGAAAGACAACTTCTGGATATCATATGTATAAGCATTTGTAGCTTAAATATCTAGATGTAGTTTAAGGTTGCTGTGGATTTCAAACAAAACCGATTATTTCTGTCTAAATTTGGATGTTTCTAAACATTCTGTGAATATTTGAGGTGAAAAGCAATAGAGTCTTATTGCAGTGTGTTTGGGCAAAGTATGCCTGATTTGTACATGTATAGCAAACCCTATACACACTGCAGTGTTAAAGATTTTACTTTTGTGAAAGTCAAACCTCCTCAGGCGTTTCAGAGCCAGCATGAGTGATTTACTGTCTACTGTGGTGACGAAAATGCCTTCTTGAGAGATAGTATCAGCCTTACCTGCAGACTTATTAGAGCCCATCCCACTCCATTAGTTTATCTTTCTCTGTATCTCATTCTTTCCTTCTCTCAGTTTCTCTCTGTGACTTTAATCAACATATTTTATAGGTAAGTAATTTATAAATAATCCCCCCCACCCCACACACACACACACATCCTACATATCAAATCAGACACGTCTCACTTTGGCAATTATTCAGATGGCTGTAGAGTCATGCTGGTCCTTCTGCCTACAGTTTCGTTTCAACTCCTGGGAATGAGTGATGAGCTCTCAAATGCTGCATTAGGCACATCTGACCTTTATCAAAAATTTGGCCGCATCTATGGTTTCTCATATAAATTGCTGCTAATGATTCATATTCAGGGAGTGTATAGCAGTTACTTGAGTATTTATGTATTTAGGTAAGTTTCATGACTCTCTATCATGACATTTGTGGCAAACTTCTCCAGATTCATGGTTTTGACAAGAGAGCTGAGTTACACTGACCTGGCAGAGGCTGGCTAGAGTGTTGCTGGACATCCCCTATCACCGAATCATAGAGATAATGCCTACATTAGCAGCATCTCAGAGACAGACAGAGTAGATGTAGTGCTGCATTCGTCTGGAATGTAGCATCGACCCAGATAAGGGGAAGGGCTGGACAGGCTACAAAGAGAGCTAAGTCTAAGCACTAATCATATCCGTGTCATTTCCCCCTTCTTTTTCCCACACAGTACTCCTTATTTCTCTGTCCCATTTTTCACATCCTACGCTCCTGCTCGGGTCTTCTCTTGCCCTTTTTACCTCCTTCATGTGTTTCATGTCTTTCTCCCACTCTCAGTTCAGCTGTAGAGAGAGCCAGGAAATGCCATGTGACACCTTGACTTGCTGTGTAAATCTATCTGTTAACAGTGTAAGTCTTGTTATAGGAGCAGCCCCTTATGTGGGTATATCAGATATATCCCTCTGTCTGCCCACACATTGCTGGCTGACCCCGCTATGACCATACTGTATGCAAAGGTTCAGCAAATAATGGTTGCCAGCACATGCATGCCTACTCACACTTAGCGTTAAATGCACATTCACAGATGAATAATAATGTGCTGTGATGTGTGAGATTGCTTGTAATAAGACTGTAGGCCAGGACATGGTGGCATGTCTGCTTTCTCACCCTTTATCTTTGGTTTCTATCTTCTTTTTTCTTTTTTAACGCTCCCACAGGTAACTGCGGCATGGAAGTGCCTGATTGGTCATCTTGGACTAATTATGTATGTGTGTCTGTGTGTGTGTGTGTGAGAGTGTGTGTGTGTGTGTGTGTGTGTGTGTGTGTACATGTAGAAGTGCATGAACTTGTGTGTTTGTGCCCACAGCTGGAGTCTGCACACTGTGTTGGGGGGAAAACATTAGTAAATCCTAGCTAAGCAGACCACATCCTCTTCACCCTAAAGCCCTGCAGGTAATGAGACCGTGGGGGTGTTACCTCTTAAAGGGGCAGCAGGAGATGGCATGGACAAACATCCCTTCCAACTATATAAAGACTTTTTGCATGGGTTTTATTCTCCATTTGCTACAGTATATTAACTTGTGGCTTTACTCTAGTTAATTAACCTATGTATTAACCTGTGGAGAAGTTCTGTAATCACACTGTTTTACTGTTTGCTGGATCCCCCTAGCTGAGAGCAAAGCACATAATCAGAAACACAGTTAGTTTGTGCATCTGTGTTATCACAAATGTTAAATGGAGCGCTGTGGCCTGTGTCATCAAACTGAACGCTGGCTTCAGTTGCATATCCCTACCTCTGCATATATGCGTGTGCTCAGCTGAAGGACCAAGATGCTCGATCAACTTCATTCAAATCTGATTTGCATTCAAGCATGCAAACAATGCCCCTAATGACAACACTCATTTGAATATGAGCACATGATTTGATAGCCGCAAGCATACATTTATAGAAGCACTGAGCATCCAGTGTCATGTTAGAGTGAGTGACCACTGATTACTTAAAATGGAGGTCACTTTCATCCCTCAGTGTGAATGTCACAGTCACAGATTGTCATTTGTCATTTTCAATTAGTTTAAGCTTTAAGAAGGCAGATTTTACAAAATATAAATCAGTCTGAGGACAGATCCCAGCGGTAGCAGGAAGTTAACCAGCATTCAGTAAATTGCATGATGTGGCGCTTTAGTAGTTTGCACAGCCATAAGGCTTAGCTGTAATTACCACCTCTAGACCTAACAACATTTTAGCAGCGATACCTGTGCCGTGACACAAATATTGAACACACATTTTCAATATAAAAAGGTATGCACATAAGTAAGACAGAAAAGGCATTTTTTTAAAGCGTTTCCAGCCACACTAGCTCCTCTGTGAGGTTGTAGTTGTGCTAAATGCTAATGTAAACATGCTAACATGCCAATAATGACAATGCTGGATCACCAAAGGCATTACAATTCATCCAGAGGGGGACATGAATGTGTGTGCTAAATTTATAGTAATTCATGCAAGAGTTTCCAAGACATTTCTCCCAAAACTTCTGAAAGTCAGGAGATCACCAAAGACAGCAGGTTTCATCCTCTGGGGACCATGAATCGGACCAGTCTGGACCAAAAATGTTAACTCACACACCAACAGTACTGCCTCTCAACATGATACATGGTAATAACTCATGCTGAGAGAACATAGTCTATGCATTGTAACACAAATGTGCATTGTCTCATACAACAGCAAACAAAAGCATCCCTTTCAAAAAGCCTCATGCTGCAAACGTCAAAACACACGTCATTCAGATATTGTATGCAATAATACCATTTTGTTTTAGAGAATGGCTGTTGTGACCACATCCTCTCATCAGTAAAGGCTTGTGTTAAATCCCCTCAGCTTGACTTTACCCCTCATTGCTGTTTGTCTTTAGCTTAGTGGTATAACACTCTGTCCACATCCTGTCTTTGAAGCTGAGACCAAGAGAGAAAAAGAAAAAAGATGGAAGAAGATGCCGTTCAGTACCACATGGATGTAGCCACACATTGTCCATCTTAACATCTTTTGGGTTGGTTTCAGAGCACTGTCAAAGTTTCAAACACAGCATCAAGGTATGCAATCCCTTTTCCGGTGCCAAGGTTATCATATGGAAAAACACTCAGGAGCCAGCATCATGGTTCTGGTTAAAGCAGGTATCCCAGTGTGACATTTTCTTCAAACCAACTGCATTGAACTGAACTACAAGACCTGTATAACTATGCTGGCAAACATTTCACTTATTGCAGTAAAACCAGGACTGTAAGTCTTAATGTCAGAGTGAAATACTTGTTGAGATGAGTCTTTTTTTGTGGCGAAAGAGATGCCAACTGAGGACAAGGCAATGGGAAGGAGAGCAGCACAGAGGAGAGCTGGCTGTTAGCAGACATAATGGGAACCAGACCTGCTGGTAGAGAAGTAATTAAACTGCACAGCTCAATGGCGTCACCACTCATAAACTTTTGAAGAGAAGTTTTTACTTCTTAACTCTTCCGTCTTTTCTTATCAACTCCTGTCTATCCAAGCATCTGTAAAAGGTGATTAAGTTGAATTTGGTAAAAGGATTCACTTCATTATCATCAAAGCTAGTGTGGAAATAATTTAGTGTGATGTCCACTTCTACTACTGTTACTTTACATCTTTTTTTTATTGACATTCGCTCAGATATATCATCCTTACATGATATCTTTGATGTGTAAATAATCATATGCAAATTATGGTGTACTTCACATTAATCTTCAAGGTAAACTCTTTAACATAGTGAAATCTAATAAAGAATTACATCTTTCACAAAATGATTTCAACTAATTTTATTCAGTTGTAAATTGAGCAAACATTAAAATATCTGCCAACAAAGAACATAAAAAAAATCTGTTTTACTATGTATTCTGAGTCAGAAGTCCTGAATGCTGTTTTTAAATGGCCCTGCTTGCATGCTGAATGTTCAAGATTGACGTTAGTGTATCTCTAGTAATTATGTAGCATGTCAAGTGACAGCTTTCAGTAACAGCAAAGTCAATACTTGATTTTTTACCATTTTTCTTAATAAATATATTCAGTATGCAGCATGTAGTGATTTACATCGAAACATTTCTGCCAGATATTTCCCTCAGGAGTTGGTTAATAACCGAACAGAGCGAATATTGGACTTACATTTGTCAAGTGGTCAGAAACTTGACACCAGTGAATGCTAATGTTTCTCTGTATCTACCAGATTAGCAACGGTTTGCTAACACATTGACCAAAATATTCCTCTGCTCTCTTGTTGGCAAAAACGTGTAGCTCTAACGTCTTAATGAAGTTATACTGTATTGTAAATAAGTACATTCACAGAGACAGTAAGTACACAGGGAGTGGATAAAATCATCTTGCTGCCTCTGAGTTAAAGTGCTCCAATAGACCTCCTATTCAGCTAAGCAAGCCTAAGGTCATTGTTTTCAGTATCTTTAAACTGCATATAGAGATATAGAAAGGCACCCATGACTTTCTTTCTGTTTGGGGTAAGTAGTAAAAACTGTAAATTTACCCCAAAGTCAAATATTCCCTATGACTTTGTCCAAGTAACAGACAAATCATATCACTTTCACTTTCCTCCTCCACACTCCAAGTGAGAGCCCATCATTGCACCTCAAGGCTCTCTCTGTGTGTGTAAGCCAATCACCCTTGAGGAGAGGGTGTAAGGGTTCAGAGGGCATCAGAGGGGTGCGGGTCATGACCCATCATGTCACGCTCTAATTGTGATTGTCATGTTGATGGAGGGGAAAGAGACTGGAAAATTAGCAAGCTAACATAAATTTTAATGATAGGAACTGGGCCGTTTGTATGCGCCTGAGTGTGTGTATGTGTGTGTGTGTGTGTGTGTGTGTGTGTGCAAGAGAGAGCAGCAGAGAGAGTTTGTGTGTGTAAGGGTGGTGGTGAGTGAGTTATTTAGTCCTGGGGCAAACGGAAACCATTGTTTAAGCCACAGCTCTTGTCTCATAAGTGTTTGCTGTTGTGGGAATGCTGCGGTTTTGGAGTCACAGAGCAAGAACGTAGTGAGACACTAACAGACACAGAAACAAAGTGGGGAGGAAAGATGGGGAGGGGGGGAGAGCAAAGGCTGCAGAGACAAGAGACAACATGAGAAACATAGACAGTCGGTGACAGAAAGAAAGAGCCAGAAATACTTTGCATGCAAACCAGAGTCGGAAATAGGAAAAAACTATGAGACAATGAGAGACAGATACAGAGAGATTTAAAGTACAGTGAGAACCTGCATGCAATGAAGGGCAGGGATAATTCAAAAAAGTTAAAATTAAGAGAGACACAAAGAGGAAGAGATGCAGGAAGATAGATGGAAAAGGGAGAAAGGACAAGGGCGAGGTGATTCCTCACATGCCTGTCTTTTTTTTTTCTGTGATCTTTCTTTCTCAACCTCGGGCTGCGTATATCCCCAGGACAGAACGCCGTTGGAATTTACAGTCCGATGGGCCTGTCTGCTAATAAAACACATGTGGACTTGTAGAGGAATGGGGAGGGACGGGGGCCTGAGAACAGCCTCTCTCTGTATCTGAGAACTTAGAGCACATACACAAGAACATGTATGTACGTAGATGTCACGATAAACTTATATACGTTATGTTCACTGCACATTCAGTGACTCTCCCTCTCACTCTTCTATTGCTGTTATTGTGTACTGAGTAAGATTACACACAGTATGTGCAGTGTCCCTTGGAATTACATCCAATTCTGACCAATGCCAATGTTTAGTACCATAGAAAGTAGTATGCACTGTAAGTAGGGTATAGATAGGCATTTAAAATCACATTGGCATACAAAACAAGAAAAGGCTAAATGAAATAACTATGAAAAGGTAGACAATACAAATGTACAATACAAATGTAGACCGAAAAGAGTCTCCGTTGACAAGCTGCTTTCTCCAAGTCCAAGTCAAAGCATTGTAACTGCCTGTGGTCTCCTTCACACTCACACACAGCTGCTGTCACCTGGAAAGAATGAGACAACAGGCCACCAGTGGGAAGCCCCAAACTAGCCTTTACTCCTCACCCACCCTTTACTGCACTGTGCTTATACTTTGTGCTACACCGTGCGTAGCTTGCCTCAGTGGGTATACCTTGGGCAGCTGTGGCCACCTGCTTCACTTCCTCTTTGGCTCTGTCGCTCTATTCTCCTCACTTGTGTTTTCGGCCAGCAGTGAGTGAGTGCTGCCACCCCCGTTAATTCACACCTGTGCTTCCACACAGGTGTGCTCCATTCTGCTGATGGCTGTAGCCAAGTCAAAGTCACAGCAGACTTCAACTAACTTATTGCTACATCTGAAACACTAATTAAGCAAACAAATGATATAATGCATGTAATTTCAAACACAGTGATCCAATAGCTGCAATAACAGGTGAACAAGCCTCACACAAAACTTTAAGAAAATAGTCAAGAAACAAAAATAACATGAAAATAATCCTAAAGTTCCAAAAGTGCAATAACTAAAAGTTACATCTATTGTACTGTCTATCTATAGTGATATTGTTGCTGCTGATAAATGCAATTGTCTTCTAAATCAAAGTCATTTGTGGTACATCTTGTACATGTTACTACCAACTATTATATATACTGTAACAGAAAGAGCATTTCAAAGCAGCGCTGGATAGCATTGTTGCCTTAACTTTGATTTTTGCATGATTAATGTCAGTATTACAAAATGATGAATGATATCATGCCAAACCCAATACAGAAAAAGTTATATTATACAACAAATATTTTTTTAAAGTTTGTATCCAATAGTATCTTGGAAAACAGTCCCTCAAATGATCTGTTTCCCTACCACTGATAATAATTTCTAAAGACAGAAAAAAGTTGTCCTGGGATCAGTTGAAATCCCATATTTACAAATTTGTAAAGTGGATCTTTTGAGGATTAGGCTACAAATGTTCCACACATGTAATTGATTTCAAGAGCAGGCCGAGCATGAACACTGTCCAGAGCCAAGTGGCCGACTGAAATCAAAGCTGACAGAGGAAAAAAGGACAGTATATGTGTATAGCCTGTAAGGCTTCAAGTAGAGATCTTGGGCCCAACTGGGGGCCCTTCTGATTTTTGTGACACTCCAGGGGGTCGAGTGGAGCGAGATGGAGATAGAGAGCCCTGTCAACAAAATCTCTCTGACTCAACCTCTCTCCTCGTTAACTACAAGTCCTCAGAGGTTCTGCAGAGATGCAGGTCCAAGTTTAAGAAATATGCTGCAGTTGGTCTGCATCACTGATGAGTGATGCGAACACTGAAATCACTCATCAGTGTGATGTCAGTGTACCCCCCCCACCCCCGCCCCCCGCCCCCCGCCCCCACCATACAGACTGTTTACTTGCTAAATAAGATTATCTGAAAAGTGAGTAGATAGGAGTCTGTAGCAACTTCAAATATTACACTGTGCTTTATAATGATCATTTTGGGCAGTTTTGTGTTGTAGATGGCAAATTCAAAGATAAATGATCAGTTCAGAGAATGGACCCTTGAGTTAATTAATTGTTTGGACAATCGTAATCCTTTTTATGAACCATTAGCAACTTGTCAAAACTCTCACTGACAGCCAGCCAGCCTTGGGAGTTCATCTAAAACATGACTGATAACTGATATATGTAAAAGGGCTTCGAGAAATTCTCTATTGTTTCTCAAGCTGTCCCACATCATCTGGACATGCAGACGGTGGTGGGTGGGGGTTGGGAAGAGAGTGGGGTCAAAATAAGGCTAGTGCTTAGTCTATATATTATTAGGATGAAGGCTGATAATAATGGAAGGATGGGGAGGAGGTGTCTAGTGATTAGATAGACTGTCCTCAATGTATATCCAGTAGATTTGGCAATGTCATCAGCCACTGATTTAAGATAAAAGTATCAGTTAAAGGTCTAATAACAAACAAAATAATAAGGAGATACACATAAGGTAGAAGGATTTCATGCTGGTCATTTTGTAAATGTGCATTTACATTTTTATCCATGATGGCCCCAGCAGACGCAGGCCTGTACATGGATTTCTGGCCCGTCTGTGCTTAAGCCGTGTCTGACAGCAAACCTCCGGAGACTAATAGGGACTCTTCTCTTTGCATGTAAAAAGGAAATGGGTATTAAGTTCAGGAAACTTCCCCCCTCCCCTTACGTAAGTTACATGGACTGCTTCCTTTTTCTCCCCTTTAAAACCTTTACAGTTCTCACGAAGACTAAATCAGCCACATCAAAACAATCTTCGTACCTTGTAATTTTCTTTACAACCTAGTTTCAAAATGATGATGATGTTGTAAATGAATTAAAAGCCTGTGTGTTTCACCTTTGGTCCTAATTTTACCTAATATCCTTTTAAGGCCTGTCTTTGTAATTTCCTTTAGAAGCATTAAGACGAGAATAGTTTTAGAATAACACATATCTTAAAGCCGTCTGCCTCCTAAACACTCCAGACATATCACTCAGCAGGTTTTAATGAATTGTGCAATAGGACAGATGTTTTTAATGCACTTTATCTGGTGAGTTGTTTGATGTTGCTACTTATGTCCCTGCAGGTGCTGGTAGTTTATCTGTGGTGTTCTGTTGGATTTTATTTTATCCATTTGTTTCATGTTTTTAATGATTAGTTTATGGTTGGATATATGTTTAATACTTTGTTATATTATGTGCTTTATGAGTAAGTGGTTTTACTATATTTTTGTCTTTGTCTGTCTTTGTTTAAGTGAGCTCACAAAGACCAATTTCAATTAATCATGTTGCTATGGTGATAAAGTATTGACTCTTGAATCTTGAGATAGTTATCTATAAGTCAGAGAATGTGGTCTAAATGATGCTTTTGATGTTTTTACAGGCTGACATAGACAAGTAGTAGCATTTGTCAAAACAATTATACTCAAAATAATTATTGATTTTGACATGTTTTGTATTTAGAATGTCTGCTGTGTATATAAGCACAGTGCCATGACCTTCCAGCTTGTCTAGAAGAAAAGCATTTGTGAATGTAAATGTGCTTTACATAAACCTATAATTGCTTTCACAGCTCTGATCTCTGCCGCAGGCCTGTTCCTCCTATGTCACGTTGGCTCAGTGTCAATAACATACCATCCCACACTGTTACATTCATAATTACAGTCATACAGCCTCCATGGTGGAGGAGGTAGAACCTGTGAAGTCACTGCGCTGATGAGTTGTAAAGGTTGAATATGTAGAATATTTATTAAAAGCTATATATTTTTTTTAAATAATACAGCCACGGGGCGTTTTGAGGGGTACAGAATGAAAGTATTGCTTTTCCATAAAAAAAAATATTTAGTCTGAATTAATATTTTTAAATTTTTTTGACGGGTTCGATGACGTTCTGACACGTTCTGTGTACACTGTACCAGCCAATTAGCGGCCGGAATTGCGGGTTGCCAGGGTTGTCTGTTGTTCCGGCGCAGCTACTGTAGGCTGGCACTGGGTGAAATGGAGTTGTAAACAAGTAGAGCCGTGTTGGACTTACTAAAACCAGCGTTTTTTGCTCTCAAGTACAACTTTTCATCACAAAACTTCGAAGGCAAGACAGAATATCTTTTAGTCGCTGTAAATAAGTGGTTGTTTAACTTTGTATTCTTTGGCTGCTGGTTCACTGAGTTTTAAGCGCAACAATAGTGGTACTGTTGAACTCGCCTGGGTCTTAGCTTTCATATGAGATGCTATTTGTTTGTGTACCATGAAGTATCAAAACGGTAGCAATGGAAATGTGGAGAGTGGGTTGACTTTCTGACGCTATTCGGATTTTGATATTTGATCATTAACCTCTTAACGCACGCAGTTCCGTTGACGGGACAGGACGGATGTTAGGAGGTAGCCACGCGTTCTTCTGAATGTTTTAAACACCAACCCTTAAACATATATACTCATGCCGTACATTGTTGGAAAGCTTAGATTGTTCTGATTCATTCAAGACCACTTACGACTTATATGGTTGCTCACAGCCGTAATAGTATTAGCGATTAGCTTGGCTAGCCACTCAGTTAAGTGAGAAAAGCTATAATGCTACATACCTTCAAAGTCTTCCCTTTATCCACAACGATCATCTTATGACTCAGCACTTTCTGTACAGCTCGCCAATCCATTCTTGTGAAATATGAAATCCGTTTTCCATAAAACCGGAATACTTTCCTCAATATGTCCATGTATTTAGTCCAACACGTAACGTAATAACACAAATAACAAACCATATACGGTCCGTTTACGTCATGTCCTGACCTGCGCGTCCATCTCAGAGTACACGTGACTAGATGTTTACGACCGTGAGCCTCTTCTGCTTCTGACGACACCACACACAAGCCAATCGGTGTTTCGGATTAGGCAGTACAGCAGAGACATTGCTGCTACTCCCACTGGCGTTACAATGTAATGTACCTCGGTGGTTTCAAGTCAGTTACAGCGAGGGTATGTTCGCTTCCTGTTTTCAAAATAAAAGCACCAACTCTATCGTTATGGTTTTCTTAATAATAAAAGGCAACGGGTGTTTTATTTTGTGAAAATGACCGGAAGTGCGTTACTCGCTACGGCTAACTTGAGTGGCTCCGAATTCGCAGGAACAAAACTTTAAACAGATGTTATTTGGACAAATTAGCGTCACATTGTGGATCTAAATGGCTACTTTCTCGCCTAAAAAGGTTAGACATGTGGATAAAGTGGTATATTTACAGAGTTAGAGCTAAAATAAAATCCGGCACCGGACCTGGCAACCCGACTGCTGGAATTACTTTTTGGTTGTTGCGACTACGATCTCGAGACATTAGATGGCGTTGTTCTGCTCATTCTACATATTCTACCTTTAATGATTGATTTTTTAATGATAATTTTTACTCATTCTGTCATTTAAGATGAAGCTGATTATTTACATGATTCAGAAAACATTTGTTGTTATAAATAAGTGCGATTCAGGTTTTTTTTTGCCCACATTACAAATGTTTGGAGAAATAACATGTCCATAAGACATGTTAATGAGATAAGTAACCAGTCTAGATGAGGCTGGTGCACCTGTCACAGATCATTTGTATATAGAGCCTACTGTGGTTCTACTAGCCAGCCCATTATCCTAATGCAGAAAGTCTATTCAAAGAAAAGAGGTCACACTCAATAAAAGAAACAGTTTTTGAAAATTTAATTCCATGTTGAATAAAATGCTGTCAGCTATGGGGCACATCCATTTATGTCTTTTGCAGTACCAATGGCTTAATGTGAGACAATGAAGTGGGAAAATGGGAGTGAGAGTGAAAAAAACATGTACAGTAACTAATCTTCACAAAAACAGCAGGTGTGTTTTTGGACATAAATCCCATTAAATCTATAAAATTTGCCTCAAGTTTGGGGGATAAAACTGTGCCAATAGGTTAAGGTATGTTCAAATAAACTATCACTGCCACAGGTGCACATGTAGTTCAACATCTGACAGGTCGAGTGAAGCTGGAGTTTGACATTTACAAGCTGAGACTGATGGGCTTTTGCTCGAGGACGAACGAAAAGTCACTCAGAGTTCAGACGCAGCTGCCTGTCTGTCTGTCTGTCTGTCTGTCTATCTCTCTGTCTGTCTGCCTGCCCGCCTGCCTGCCTGCCTGCCTGTCTGTCTGTCTGTCTGTCTGTCTGGTAGTTGATCGATGTGAAGTGTCTTTCTGCATAAAGTGAAAGTCTCAGTGGAGTCAGCCAGAATGCCCTTTCTGGCTGACTCCACTGAGACTTTGAATGTTGAATGTGAACAACCAGATTTTACACTTCAAGCTTGCTATGTGCCACTCTGGCATTAATATTGTGGATTTTGGCATTTAGCTGCCACTAAGGTCATCCAAATTAAAAAGGTTACAGGAAAACTGTGTAGAATGTAGAGTGCTAGAACTCATTTATATTTTTGGTGTGACCTCCATCAACATCTGAGGAACTTAAAAAATGTGTCATATTACTGTAAGTACCAATATTTAGCTTTGATTTTTTATAAAAGATGGTGAGTTGATTCCTAAACAGAGAGAAGATGTCAGAAACCTTGTTTAGAAATACAATTATTTTAATATAAAATGGAAATTAATTTGATTGATTATTATAATATGAAGGAGGACACTTACAGTAAGTTTTGAATGAACCTCATCTTTTGTTTTCTATAATTTTATAAATAAATCATTTTTTAATATTTGTCCCAATTAATCCCCTTCCTGTCCAGACAAACAGCTGGCTAACACAGGAAAGGAATGAATGTCAGCACACCCAGTGTGACTCCAGAAATACTGGAAGGTGGTGAGCTGGGAATGCAAACACCATGGCGTGATACTGACATTTTGCCAATCCAAGATGTGATTATCTGACTATTATAACAGCAGCAACTGGGCACAGCAAGACTGTAATAACTGGGTAAAGTGGAGGAAATGATTATTGATGCAAGGACTTCAAGCACACACACAAATTCATCTACAAGTCATCTGTATATATCCATTAATAATTTCTAATATAAACTAATGTCTACAGGCCAGCACCATAGAGGAATAGGGTCATCCCGTGCTATCATGCAGAGCTGACATTACTGAGTTGATTGAGTGGCCCTATAGCGCACATGTTGACACTATAGACTTATCCGATCTTAACAAGCATGTAAATCACACACTCACACACACATACATACACACACACTGCTGCCATGTGAAATCATTCGGCAGGACACATTCCACATGGGGGATACTTTCAATGTACATCTACATATACACATGTGTACATTTGTTACATGGAAGTTGAACCTTGTTGGAATAATGCAAATGAAGTAGCTTTTACCATCAACAAGTCCTCCAAACTAAACAATAACACTGACTGGTTAGCTCCATGGTAGTCCATCACTTTCTTTTTCCCCCCGATTTTTACTCAAAATAGAAATCTCCCATTTGTGGGCATGTGCAAACAATGTGATGTCAACCCAATGAGGAAGTAGAGGTCACACTGCAAACAAAGTGTTCAGAGCAGCCTAAAGCCCTGGTTTTTGACTTTCAGGGAGTGTTTTTACATATGTTCACCTCACGTTTTGGAACTTTGGCTCCTTTATGTTAAACTTAGACATCCAACACGACACTATCAACAGTAAATAAATGACAGAAAATTGGAAAAAGCATGTCCCCTTTAATGTTAGGGGAAAAGTATGGTCATAGTTTTGCAGCAGCATAATGTAACAGTGATTTTGCCTCTGACACACAACAGTCAGGAAAACATTGGTGGTTTTAGACATTTTAATATCCAAATGATTCAAAGAGTTCATCCATTAAACCTTAATTTCCTTCCTCGACATCTATAAAATTACTTTAAGTAATGTACAACTTTTTCAAAGGAAATGCAAAATCCAACGATAACACAATTTGTCAAATTTCTTTATTATTCAGTTATTCATTGTGTCGTTTCCGTGGTTACCAATTCCACATATTTCACTTGAGTTTATAGCCGTTCCCACCACATGGCTGTGACCTATTTTGCTGGTGGGAAATACTCTATGTAAACACTTCTGTCTGTAAAAATGAACCTAAAAAATCAATAACAAAATGAGTCTTTGTGTCCTCAATATACAGTAAATCCACATAATGAGTATGTGGCACACTTAATCCTGAATGCAAAGATGATAAGACAAAGGACTGACTAATCCTGGGACACTACCGAATGGGAAGCATTGCTGGTTAATGTACGGGAGCTCTTTATATTAATGAGCTTACTGCACAACACTGCTACTGCTTTCTCACTACTGTACCAAACTTCAGCCACATTATTTACAAAAACTCTCTTAATGTGGTTAATGTTGGCCAGCATAGTCCCCTAGGCAGCCCTGCAAACCAACTTATAATTAACCCGTTTATTTTTAAATGTTTTATAAATAAATTTGACCTAGCTTGATGTGATGGATGTGCGGTTAGCTACGTACATTGCAGTTCAGCTGACTTCTAAAGACCTTGAGTGAAACAGCTCTGTTAGTCCCTAGCTCTCATATTTACATTAAAGCTGGAGCTGCAGGAGGCCACGCCACCAGTACGGCTTTAATGAACATCAACAGTTACACACCAAATACACGCATGCATGCACACAAAAGATGGCATACATAGGCTACACACAAAGAGAGACACACATGCACGTACACATGTATGTGCATGCACGCGCTCGTGGTCACTCAAGCAAACGAGGTTAATCAAGCTAGCATGATTCAACCCCCCTTCAGCTGCTGTAATTGTTGTGAATGCCCTCTTCTTCACAGTCGTAGTGGCATATTTGCACCTTACAAATTGAGCTGATATTTCTATTGACCTTTTTTTTTTATTGTTTCACAGATTGACTATGTGATATTCAAATTGTAATGAAGTATAACTATAATACATAATCCTGGAATTATGCAGTTGAGCATCGGGCAAATGCTTCTACGTTTAGATTACAGAACAGTTTCTGTAACCAGTCTGCCATCACTCCTTTCCTAGGAGGCCCTCTTCTCTCTAAGTTGTACCACCTGACAGAAAAGGGGCATGGTCGTTTCAAGCTACAGGGGGCTGTACCTTACATTACCCACGGTCCCGTCTTTCCATAACTAACCCCCCTCTGGGCTCAGAGAGAGTGGCTTTGCTGCTATATGGACCGTGCGCTTGGCCCGATGTTAGATTTCATTGTGAGTCAATGGGCTGTGAATAACACGTATGGGCTTTCGGCAGGACACAGTTGGGCATTAAGAGATGATCTGGCGGTAAACAATGGATCACAGGGTGCGAGAGACAAACTGTGCGAGACTGGAGAGGTTTGCATACAATTAAAGATCACACTGTATGGTAGAGGTCAAAGACGAAAAGGATTATCTAGGGTTTAGTGTCAGCCAGAAGCTTCTTTAGGTCTTTTCAGTATTCATTCAAATTCAGCCATGTTGTTTGTGCGTTACACTTTTACACGTTTACTTGAAATGGATAGTGTTCGCTATTTTGAGTAAGACTCACATTTAAATTCACTCAGGCAGCGCTGGAGGCCCTGAAGCAGTCTAAATCAGCACATGTTTTCGTGTTTTCTTCCCCCTCTGCCTAAGTCAACAGTAATCGGGCCAGTAAGTCAATGAATAGTGTCTTTATTCTGCTCAGATGGCTGCAGCAAGGATCTACTCCAAAAAATATCTCCTAGGTGGTCTCAGTCCAAAAGCAGACCGGAGCAGAAGTGAATTATAGACCCGAAATCTTGTCTTTTTATTCAAAATGACAAGATTAGCTAAAGTAGGAAAGTTGTTTCAGGTTGCCTTGAAAACTGAATTTGGAGGGAGCCCAGTAACAACATTAGAAGGCTGTGATGCAATTACCAGACTGTTGGTCGGCACGTAGATGTGACTTTAAAAGCTTCAGTCTTATGATTGTGACGCTTCTCAGTATCAATCAGTTTAACTAGTGGAGGTGTCAGAGATATAAGGCGCACAAAACGAGACATAATCAAACATGATGTATGGTCTAATGTTGGAGTGTGAGCTGGTCGGCAGGAAATGCTCATCCATCAAACCAACAAGCAACTTATTTAGTCTCTGACTAAACACTTTAAATTGTGCTTAATTCGATTGACTTGTAAAAGGGCGACACCAAACCAAATTTGCACGTGATGGCTATTAAGTAGCTCTCTTTTGTGTTTCTGCATTTTGACAGTTGAAGTCTGCTGTTAGAAAAAAGAGAAAGAAAGAAGCCATCCAAAGCTTTTCAAGGTTTTGGAATTAAACCTTTAAATGTCATATTTTTCTTAGAGCTGTTGGCAAGAAAACAGAAAGCTGCTACCTCAGTATTTTCTTCAAGTTTCTGTGAGCACCAAAACATTTCAGAACCATTTAATGTAACACACGCGACCCTGTGAATGTCTTTGTTTTGGTTGCGGTGCACTGAGGTCACTCTGTGTTGTGTCCTCAGGCTACTAGCGGGCTAAATGAGCCTGGTGAGTTGCAGGGAGGGCAAGAGTCTGTCTGAAGGGCTCTCAAAGTTGATTGTCCAACGCAATGCAATTTCTGCAATTAATAAATCTGTTGGGATGAGTGAGATTATTATTTTTTTCTTCCTTGAACGTTGTCGGTGTAAAATTTGGGCTGTCAAGTTCGATGTAGCGCTCAGACTGTAAACACTGAAGTCGAGCCTGTAGGTCTGGGTGTCGCCACTGATTCCCTCGAGGATGGATGACTTCTAACCTCCTGATAGCCTAGAGGCATCATGCTTTGACCCCAGCAGTTACAAGGGTGCATTCCCACTGTGAGGGTTGAAGGGCTGGACCCCCAAGGCCACAAACACACAAAAAAACACACACATACGCACACATACGCACACATTGAGATAAACATATGCACACATTTGCAAGCACCAACACATTCAAAACAACCACCAGGCTCCTGCGCTCTGCCGCTGAGTCAGCAAAAAGAAACGGCTTCTTTTTTTCTTTTTTCTTTTTTAATAATCAAGTTTTACTTTGAAGTGTTTTATTTTCTATGCACATTATTAAATTTCCCACAGAGTCACAAAGTCTGGCAAGGCTTTATTAATTAGCGCAAAACGTAGCGAGTGATTTACAGCCGAAGTCTTTGGTGTCAGAGTTTAGAGTGGTGAAAATACTGTAGGTATCATTAGTCTGCGAGACACTCTAAGTAGTGGCCATATACACGTAATGAAACCTTTCATTAGGAAATCTGAGAGGATTGGTTGTGTGAGGTGAGAAACCATGTGTTTGGGAACATGCACTTGTATATGTCTTCCTTTTTATTTAGCTTTGTTGTTATCCTTCTCATCATAGTTGCTGTATTTAGCAACAAGATCCATCTATCCAAGTCTGTTTTCTCTTTCTTTGTCTCTTCTTGCCATCTTAACCTCTGTCATTTCTCCTTCCAAAACCTTCACTCAACAAATCTCAAAATAAGAACTGATGTCATTTTTCAAATCCAAGTGAAAACTCAGCACATTACAGTAGAGGCATTTCTTCCTCACCGTGCATGACCTCTCCCTGCTCTTTTTCCATTTCAAATGCATTTATTTACCTTTGTGTACCAGTACTCACAGGTTTTCATGTGCTCAAGCTGCATCGAATTGATTCATCATTACATGCTCTTTGATGATTTTCCCAGGCTTCACACATAGCCTGGGAAAGTGTGATGTGTCATTGTAAAATTATATGACCCAATAATTTTTTTTAGGTGGATCTCATAATTGCAGTTACTTGATTTTCTTGATTTAAAATCGTTGTGCTCTGAGCGCTCTCAGACAACAGCCAGTGATGCACTCATCCAACTTGAATCCAACTGCAGTAAATAATGTACTCCTAATAAACAATTACTGTAAACTGCAAATTATTTCTCCTATAGAAGAGATTTGTAGCCAGAAACCAACGATGGAGATGAATCTGTACGTGGTTCAAATGACATCCAGCTTGTTTGATTCCATCATGTCTGATATAGACCATACTGGTTCATTATTTTGTATTTTCATGTCTATCTTTACTTTTCTGTGCTGCTGCTGTCTCGACTAAGTCTCTGTATTCATTGATAAGAGGGATACTTCCATTTTTAGGGGAATTCAACAGCTTAGGGAACTACAGCTTGAGGCTAAAGTAAATGTGGCATTCTCTCTAGAAATACTACGTCAATAATTTTTTCGGCAGTGGTCATTTTGGAAATGGTTGCTTTGTTAATAAGACTTATAGTAGCTATACACGTCTGCCAACACAACAGACTGACCGACTGACTGATATTGATGATACTTAATTACAGTACTGTCCTGTTAGCACAATTTAGCTAAAGTAGGTAGCATTAGCCCAACTGCGCACTGCTCGGTATTACCAGTAAACTAGTCAAATTTACCCAAACTCAAAGATGCCAATTTTTCACCAATTAAAACCAGTGCAACCAACCTCAACTTGCACATTACTACATTGAACTAACTGACCTGAGAATGTCTTCCAATCACAGCTTTGACTCACCCTGGATATTGTCATAAAGTGCTCATAATTGCTTAGAAATTCATATATAACAAAAGTTATTTCAAACTACAGGAAAGGTGTTACATTCTTCAAATATCTCATTTGCTTTTCATATGGAGGCATCATCACCTCATGAATAGCCTACTACCATGAATCATGAATATTCTCCCAGACCTCCTCTGAAACATTTAAATGTATGCAGTACATCACACTGAAATGTTAATATGAGCAATGTTCTCTGCCCACAGACACTGCTTAGCTGCCTGTGCATGACACTACAGTGAGTCCGCAGTGGCGTGACTCTAGTCTCTCAGTTACACACACACACACACACACACACACGCACTGTTGGTACATAGCAGCTAATTAACTGCAGACAACACCAGTTCATCATTAACACTGTCTCTCAGCGTTGTGTGTAGACGGAGGGATCTCTAACCTTATGTAATCCGTGTATATCCTGTAGGCCTGTCATCTGTTGGTAAATTAATCATTAAGTCCTGCTGCTGCAATGAACCATCTCTGACCTTTATTTCTTTTCAAGCTGTGCTCCAAGCTGTTCTTTTAAATAATACGAAATCTAAGATTTCAATGCAAAAATAAAGTATATTTTCTCTTTATGATTGCATCGTAGTTAAACACCTCTGTACTTGGCATTAAATCAAACTATTTGTGCTGCCCATTTGCATATCTCCTTTCATGTCCATTGCTCAAAAATACAAGCTGATTCTGAATAACATTTAAATCCCTCCCAAGGAAATGAACCAAAATTAGATATAAACCAAAGGGTGCAGGAGACTGAATAGCATTTGGGATAAAAAATTAAGAGCTTATCCACGGGGGCGTCTTCTGATAGCTTTGGTCCTTGGGGACTCATTGATCTCAGCAGCAGGTTTTATCTCAATTCCTGTCTTCCCTGCTGCTGCACACAGATGGTTATGTTCTTTCAAATAGCTTAAAAGCTTCATTTAAAAAGCGCCTTTCATAAAAGAGGAAGCGGAGAAACATAATTTTTGTTGGTTCTTTTCCTTTTTTCTCTGTGTAAATTCTTTTTTACCTTTCCTCTTTTCTCTAACTCTTTCCAACACAAGCACACAGACAGACAGACAGACAGACAGACACACACACACACACACACACAAAAGACTCTGTGGGAGTTGGCTGCCATGGTGGCTGAGTGTGTAATGCCAAGGCAGCAGCCTGGTGCGGCAGTGACGTTGAGTCATAGCTAGCAAGAACACAGTATGGCACTCAGTCATTAAAACACACACACACACACACACACACACGCACACACACACACACACACACACTACAAGAGTCCAGACAAGGAAGAAACCAGGTGCAGTGCAGATGCAGCAGTTTCTTTGATTAAAGTTAGAAAGTTCATGATGGGTTTTCCTCTTCTCGATCTCTGTCTATTTGTATATTTCTCTCTCTCTCTCTCTGTTTATTGCTTCTTCATCTGTGCTCACTTCAAAGTCCCATGACTTCAAACCCACACAAAAGCCATCTCACACAAGGCCTTAGCATTGTCAAACAACCCAGTTTTGCTTTCATAAAACAGAAAAAGTTGGGAGTATGATCAACCAAACTATGTGTGAAATAACCTCAGCAGAAGCAGCATTTAGTCTCATTGTGAACACTTTTTCTAACTCCTCTACTTCAGGAGGTGGTGATGCCATGCTTGGTTGCAGAAATTGATGGTGGAGCGCCACATACATATGTGCGTACATGTTTACGTCTGTGCACCTGCATGCAGACGTCAGTGTTTGCAGACAGTGTTCGCATTAAGAGCCCCTATTAATGATATGGAGACATGATTAGATGGCGGTATCAGTGATTGTTCCCGAGAGCTTGTGCAACCTGTAAGTATCAGCTGAGGGGAGCACAGCTGGTTAGCACAGCGCAGCATGGCATTGCTCTGGTGGCTACATGCCTCATTGGACTCTAATGTAGAGTGATTAACAGCAACACAGCTCATGCAAAGGGAATGGACTTATCACAAATGGAAAGCTTCTGTACAAAATCAGATAGTCATTATTTGAAAATTGTGATTAATGGGTAGAAATGTCCACTGTTTTTAACCCTTTAGACCAGTATTACACATTGTTACTGCATTAAAGGTCCAGTGAGGGTGCATTACATGATATTTCAGTACAAAGATTCATGTTCTGTACATGAACAGCATTTCTGTATAAATGTGAGAGGTGACACCGTCATTGTGTAACCAGGTACTTAAACTTGAGCATAAAAAGATGTGATGGCCAAACACAGATATTGGTGATTATTAATGAGTCTGCTGAAGAGTTTTTCATTGTAATGAAAATTATTCTCCTGGAGCCTTCATATCACAGCATCAACTGGTCCACATTTGGTGCTTACCTCCATGTTTTTGGGATAGTTTTGTTCATAACTGGAATGTCTGATGTCATTGCATTTTACGTTTCCACCCATTATGGCCACTGTTTGATTAAAAATCAAGCACAATCGCACGTCCCTTGGGGGAAAAGTATTTCAGTCCAGCCTTCCTTAAATGGATATTTTTCAGTCGACTTTTTTTTTGTATCAGCTAGTTTTGAATAAGCCATTTTACTTTGACAACCAGAGCTCCTACGTTCCACAACAGCTTTGCTAACTGTGGCGACAAGCGGGCATTTGAATGATGACAGCTGATGACAGGTGAGGTGATGTGATAGCAATGTGTCACTCATAAGCACTCAGGGTCAGGTTGCAGTTAAATTTCTGTCCTAGTTATGCAGTCCTAATACAGACTGGAGTCCGCCTATTGAGTATGTATACTTTAGACATAAGTAAATTGAGGAATGAATGACCATTTAAAAATGTCATTCATCTCGAATAACAAATGACAAATCATAATTTATGTGGACAAATGGTCAAACAGACTCTCCTGTAACATACTGTACAGGTCACAAGTTCAGGCTATACAGCTTCCCATTTGTTGCCATTAGGAGCCAAGTATTCACACACAGTTTGAGCTGTTTTGGCTACTTTGCTCATCTGCCATAAATCTCTGTAATTGGGGTGTTAGCAGACTGTCCACAGTACAAATGCAAATAATTCTGAATTCCCACTGAGCTGAAATGAAATGATCCGACAAGACGCAGACTCAGTTAAACAAGAATTTTGTGTTCCTTGTGCTGCAGGGATGAGGTTGTAAACAACATATGGGTTCCCGCGGGTGGCCCCTTTACTTACAGATAGTTTGTCAGGAGGTGCACTGTGGGACTGTGGGTGAATGAAAAACAGCCTTTCGAACAGTTCTCCGTCTCTTTTTCTTCTCCATATGTATACACGCATGCACACACACACCTGAGCCTGCTCTGTGAGTGTGTTATTCTACACCCATCAGCAGTCTCAGGAGAGATCTGGCAGGTGTAGCGTTACATCATTGACACACTTTACCATTAGCCCCAGCTAATTAGGATAAAGTGGTGTTTCTCTACTCACTAATCACTGTTTTAGGAAGTTCTACTCTTTCTCTGCTGAGTTGGTATTAATTCACTGTAAGTTGAAGTTGAACTGTGAATGTTATTGACTTTTGAAACTGTTATGCTGATGTGTGCAGGTGGGGGAAGAAAAGATGGCATTTAACCTAACAGAGAATCTAATTTAACACTTTATTGGAATGTTTGCTGATAATATACAGCATCGGAAACGATAGCTAAGGAACATTAGAAACAAACTGTATAATAAAAATGCAGAGTGATGTTGTAGTGCATGGGAACCTATATGAAACAAAGTATCTACCTGAAACTGTGCCATCAAACAAAATCAGGAGTCTAGAGCAGTCAGTGTGCAGTTGGTAAAATGCGGATGAGCTCAACTCCTTCCACGCATCTCAAGAGAAGCAATGCTGCCAGAAAAAATAACAAAAAATCTCCTCTAGTGCTACCTGTGACACACAAAATCTTCTCTGCAGTTGCATAACTACTGTCTAAATAAGAACAGTGTTTAATTTGTGTATTTTCAGAGTGATATACAGCAAACTGTCTGCACCGTCCGGAAGCCCCCATGCCAAGTGTTTCAATATTTACTCCATCTTATTCATTATTTGTTGATGTGTCTCTCCAGCTTTCTCTAAACCAAAACAAATTCTTGCACATTTGTTGTACTTGGCAAATAAAGTGGTTCAGAATCTGATTATGAGTGTCCGGACCTGGCTCAATGCTGCTTTCGATGCTTCTGAGAGAGGGATGAGCGAAGCAGCAGTGGAAGGGGGAGAAAGTGGGAGGCACAGAGTGATAGATGGGTAAGGCACAGAGGAGGCATGTTCAGTGGATACAAGCCAAGATTTCTGTCCGAGGGGCTAAACCCAACAGGGAGAGCTTTCTCAGATGCACCCACTGGAGACTTTCAGCCCCTCCCCCTTGACTCTATATGTCCCACCCGTATCCCTCCTATTCTCCCTCTTTCCTTCTCTTACTCTTTTTATAGCTTCTCCCTCCCCTGAAATCCCTCCATCTGTCTCCGCTCTTCCCTTCCTTCCCTTCTTCTCCCTCTCTCCTCCACTCTTCACGGAGGTGATGACAGAACTTCCCTGGCACGTGTTGCGCAGATAAACCTCTAGAGCCCCAAGACACACCAACATACACACACATACACAGCACACATGCTGAATGGATTAATTCAAGCTTACCATACCCACCTGGGCTGAAGACATGACGGTGGAACATATAGTATAGTAGAGTCCACAGCTAGTAAACATGTCTTACAGTGCAAGATTCCTTACTGCCTTTCTGTGAGGTCCTGTTGTCTCTGTGAGGTCCTGCTGTCTCTCTAACATATATATGTAGTGATGCATTAGCTGTCAATACGCAGCAGGGTGGCCTTCTGCCCTATAACGCAAAGAGAATGTATAGCATTGAGACACATTCATGTTAAAGAGAGGAATATTCTGCAAATTAAGTTAATTTTCTTTCTTGCTAAGAGTTAGATGAGTAGATTGATACCACACTCATGTCTGCACACTAGATGTGAATCCAACCAAGGCTTTTATCATAGCATTGCATAAAGAATGATTCATTTTTCACCTCTGTACATGATGTGGCCCTGAATCCTAACCCTAACCCTAACACTGAAACCTTGAAATCAAGCCACATACAATACCTGTATGTATTAAAACAATAGTCAGGTGCCCATATGAAAATTGTAACAGGTTTTGCTTTCTATCAACACTTTTCTTGTTCATACGGGTCGTTAAAAGTTCCCTTCCTAAAGTGATGGAAGGCAAAATTCAGTCCATTTAAAAGTTTGTCTAAATATAATATGAGCTAAAACTAACATTCTTTTTATTATGAAATATATTTGTTTTTCCTTGTTCAGCTACAATGGAAAGAGGGAATTTTGTACTAAAAAAGACCACAGCTTTGAAAGATATCCATCCATCAATTGGACTAATTTGGATAGCTGAAGCTTTATATTGGCATCAGATAAAACTTTAGAAAACAATCCACATTTACGCACATACAGCAAGAAAACTGAGGTAAATCTTCGCCAACTTGATAAATCTTTACAAGAAAAACTGAAAGACGAAAGAAAAATTGGATATAACCATACAGTTGAGAATAGATACAGACTTGAGATCTGATCAAAAAATATTCATCTTAGGGTTCAAGGCTGTCTTGTTGTGGGATTTTTGGTAGCTTGGTGATCAAGTTACTGTGATTATGACTTAAGACCTTTGTTGCTGTTTGCTGTTTTATTGGCTGTCAACTTGCAGATAATGGCAAAAAATGCCCAAAACAAAAATGCTGCCCAGTTGTTAGTGGATCCTCCAAAATGCATTTTACTGCCAAGTGTGGACAGGGCCAAACCTGCGCAGCTTTAAACTTGTCCCTAGTCAGTTTTGAAGCAGTGGTAATGAGGCAACTAATGCTTATACATCTGGTTTTGAGCTCTTTTCTACCTTCTACATTTTTCTATGATTCATGTTGCTTGAAGAGGGGGTGTCCCCTTGTGATAATATGATCACGCAGATGAGAGAAATAGTACTCTTTGAATATTTTTTCTTCATTATCTGGATTATGTTCTGTAACTGTGCCTGTGGCGTCTGACATAGACCAAGTCTGAGTAATAAGTTCAAACTGTTGAGCTCTAAACACACAAACACTGGAAATTCCTGGACTGTTTTAATACATTTGCTGTCATCAGGCAACTTATATACGCAATGCAGATATTTTTTTCCAAATATTTGGAACTCATGGTAGTTTTTTTTCGAGCATGGTTAAGTAACAGACCAACAGATATAATGCAGAAAAAGATTGATCAAACTAACTCATTGAACCTTACAAACCATACATATTAAATTAATATGATTTGGTACAGGGCTCCATGAAATTGCCAGACACATTTGTGCGGCCTCAAACTGTTTTGTTTCTTCTCAAAGAAAATAATGACCGCATTATCTGGCTGAAATCTGTACTTGTTTTCTCTCTTGAGCCTGTGGGAGCTGGGTTTTCTGCTGGACAGCATTGTGTGAGCATTAGTTAAGGCAGTTCACTTTCCACTGGGCGTAGTTTGACAGGAAAGCATTGCATCATCACCGTATATATCATTACTTATATGTTTTGAGGGCCAGTTTGCTGATTATGCCTTGTGTATATATATTCCGTGCATATATCATCTGAAACATAACACAGCTATGAGGAGTTTGTGTGGTTAAGATTGTTCATTTGTGCCTGAGAGAGAGAGAGAGAGAATCCATGTGTGTAACATGTGGTTCTCATTGGGTTTCATTTGCCTATCTGAGCCAGGTTCTCACCTCTAAAGCCTCTGGGTTTATGTGTAAAGGGAGATATGAGACATGTTGGAAAATATATTTTTCTAATGTTACAGGACCTGGTAGATGCAAAGAAAAGTAATGTGTTACTTCTGACCACATGTACGTATGTATGACTGAGTGAATGACAGTGGCATTGGAGGAGTATTTACCATTTTTTGACCACCTAGGGGAGCTTTCTAAGTAGGCAGGGACAAAAAGATGGTCAGAGATTCAGCTTCAAATGGGCAGAAAGGAGATAATCCATCATTTTGGAACGGAACTGTCCAGCTCTTGCTCAGTGATTGATCACTAAAAATTGTTTTAATTAATGAGTCCTTGATGGACAAACTGATTGTACTCTTACCAAGTGGATACCAAATCAAATATTTTATGTAGCGGTTTGGAAATGAACACTTCATCTGCAAGAGAAAGACACCAGACCCCCGCAGGACACCTCTGTTTGGGAGCCTTCAAAGAGATTTCAAATAAAGTATTTTCTCAATATTTTATCTGTCTTTGACATGCTGTGGTCGGGGGACTGGAGGGAGGGTTTGACGTATTTGGCTGCAGTTGCAACAACGGCAGGAAAATTCATTTCTGGACTGTCAAAGACATTTGTTCTCCCTGGCCTCCCAAGGCGAGAGTGCAAGCCGAGGTCTCTTTTCTCCTCTCCTCTCTTTGCTTGCTTCCTCCTCCCTCCGCTCTCCTGTCTTGCCCTTGGCTGACATAGCCCCCGAATTGTGTGTGTGTGTTTGTTCGTGCGTACACGTGTGTGTCTGTGTGAGACATTCCTCAGTATGGTCCAGGAGCTACGTGCTGTCACACACTTCCTCCCTGAGGCCAGAACCCTGAGGAGCAGGAGGAGGAGGAGGAGGAGATGGAGGAGGAGGGATGCTGGCTCTTTACTTGAAATACTTTTTAAAAATGCATAAAAAGTTCACAGGTAGCTAAACACACAAAACCTTTGCCCATCCACACTGCATACACACTGTCACACATTCAATTCAAAGTAACCTCCAGGGAGCACAAGTGTTTGATGAATGTTAAAGATTGGCAATGTGATATCATGCACAGTTGACAAGCTACTTCCTTTATTAGACTGAAACATACCAGTGAGACTCTCCCACCCCCACCCCCTCCCCCAATCCGTCATTCTATCTGCTTGGTGCATGTGTGTGTTTTCAACTTGCCTAAATGCTTGATGTTTGCTTTTTAGCTCACCCCAGTAAGCTCTAAGCCAAAAGGCTCATTTGTTTAACCCCCCCAATGCACTCACAGAGAGATACACAGAGAGAGCGTCTAGTGTGTACTTGTAGGAATGGGTAGCTGCTTCTCATAAACCATGCTGAAACAAATAAATGACATAACTGTTAGGGAAGTTAGTTTGCATTTGAAATCATCTCACGCTTCACAGCTCACGTGCCTCACATACCAGTGCATGACTATCACTCACATACATTAAATTGTAAACTGGGTCAAAGAAGTTTAACCAAAAACATCACGGATTTCAGCTAAAAGTCACTGTAATCTAACTTCATCACTTCTGTAAATAGTATATTTGCTTACATTAGCTAGTGAGTAAATGAAACCTTCACAAAATCAACACAAGATGAATCCATCATCTGTGTTGAGCAAATTAGTGTAAAGCTAAATATTACAGTTTTAAAATGCACCCTTTTGTTTTCAGTGCTTTGGAGCAGTGATCCTGCATGGATGTGTTAGGGCCAGCAAAGGCTTAAAGATTAGACAGTGTCATATAAGAGAGGTTTAGTATTAACCTAAAGAGTGAGGTAATCACTTTAAGATCTAGAGATGGAGTA
The DNA here is from genome assembly GCF_027409825.1 of Scomber japonicus. NCBI lineage: Eukaryota > Metazoa > Chordata > Actinopteri > Scombriformes > Scombridae > Scomber > Scomber japonicus. The sequence continues at coordinate 12,338,166 of NC_070600.1, read as the reverse complement.
GAAAGGGAGCAGTCCAATAAGTGATCACAGATCAGATCCAGGCAACGGCGAATACATACACATTTGTACTTCTGTCAGGGTTCATTTTAATTTAGCTACAAAAGGAGGAATTTTAATCCATGCATGAAGTAATCTGAAATTGTAATAAAATAAGTTGTTAAACTTTTTCAAACTGAAACCTTCCTTTGACAATACAAATAGAAAAAAAAGAAAGTAAACTGTCTCCCCACAGTCTAAAAACTCAAACCACTACCAACGCTAAACAATCATCTAAGAGTGGTTACACTCAAATATGTCTCTTTAAAGGAGGACTCCAACAATTTTACACATCAAAGTCTGTTTACAGGTCTTGGGCAATACTACTGCAAATATGAAAAAAACAGTTGTTTTGTGGCTACTCAGAGAACAGCACAAAGCCTGATGAATTGCCTCAAGTGAGGCGACATTGGTTGGATTCAAAACTACAAGTCTAAAACTGAAAAAAGAAATCAGGAGATGTGGAGTTAGAAAGATGTGAGGTCACATCTCTGTAGCCCGCTCCCCATATCTCTGCCTGAGGCTAGCAGTTTGATGCCACATTAGTTGCTACATGCATAAAACACCTGAATCTTTGACTAAACTGTTGGTAGTCAAGTTGTTTTGTGGGTAATGTAGAAAACCAGGTTTTGACAAGGAAGAAGACATTTTTTAAAAAATATATTAACTGACTTTGCAAACATACACATGGGATTTGGAATGGAGTTTTTATTGTTTGGTAGTCATAAATGATTTGAGTTATAATAACAGTGTCATAGAAACTCTTAGACCAAGATTACTTCCACCTATCTGTCCACTGTATTTCATTGTCCTGAACCTCATTAGTAACAATGGGAAATGAGTGCTGCCATTAGCTGCCATCGGATCCAAATCCTAAATCTTAAGTTGCACAGTGATCTCTCAGATCACAAAACAACACTGCTGCTGAGTTTGGGATTACACTGTTTTACAGCCCTGAGGGAGAAACTCCACTCCATAGACACAGTCAGGTGTTAAACTGCAGAAGTGATTGAAATAGCGCTGCAGGTGTGGATGAAGCTGCTTGAAGGGGCCAAACACTAGCTTAGAGGTTAAGTGTTGACCCTCTTGGTAGTAGATACTCAGTAAAGGCACACAATCACAATCATGTGGATAGAGACGCGACAATAAATGATGACAGGATTGATCCCGAGATGAACTTTTATGTGCACTTCACTATGAAATAAGGCATCACCCAAATGTTTATAAGGGTAAACTGTATTACTGAATTGCAGAACACTTTTTGTTGAATAATAATCAATGCTAACCTCACTTAGCCACAGTAGTCAGTTGGTTTGCACCACTTTGGTCCAAACTGAAATAGCTTAACAACTTTTGAATGGATTGATGTTAAGGCTTCCTAGAGGATGAATCCAAATAACAGTGGTGATACCCAACTTTTTCTGTTATCAGGTCAAATTTTATCCAATACTATGGCTTATAATAGCTGCAAAACTATGACTATCCCATCAGCCTTAGCCTTAGCACTAATTAGCATCATTCATTCACATTAAAATGTTGCTGGCTTACAAACAAGTGTATGCCTTTCTCAAGAGTTGCCATTAAATACTTTACACACATCTGAAACTGCACTGATCTGTCCATGTTCAAATCACTAATCAACACTCATCTTTTCACAACTGCATTTAAACTCGTCTCGACTCGACTCTGTTTTTTTTTTTTGCGTTTCCACTAGGGATAGTACCTGGTACCTGATACTTTTTTAGTACCTGCTCTGCTGAGGTTCCAAGCGAGCCGAGCCGATACTAAATGTGACGTCAACAGACTGCCGGCCACTGACTGGTCAGAGAGCCTTCACTGGAAGATTCATGAGCCACCCCACACAAGTCATACGGGTCCATTTTCTTGCTTTGTGTGTGACAAAAGGCCACATACAGCAGCAAGTACACCACTGCCTCCATGTCCTCCATTGTTTATGTGTTTGTGTCGTGTATAAAACGAAGTCTCGCAGAGCCGTGCTATGATGACCCCGCCCATGTTGAGTAGGTACTTTCTTTGTAATGGAAAAGGTCGTTCCTGGTACCATACTGTGTCGAGTCGAGCCAAGTAATGCTAGAACTAGTGGAAAAGCGCCATTAGTGTGTTGCTTTTTAGGATCCTTTTAACTTATGTAAATAAATAAATAATCTTTATAAAGAAAGTGTATTCGTATTTCTATGATTTATATGATTGACGTGTGTGTCTCTTGGCTAGGCAATGATTGACATGTTCAGGAATTGTGTTCAGGAGTGGGGACACGACAGGAAGCTGCAGGCAGTGATGTGGCGACTTCCATCTACTTGAGTTGAGCTTAACGACCACCCAAACCTAATATGGTCAAAGATTCAAGAGTTAAACAGCGAAGCTCTCGGGGGTTCAAGTGCCTGACAAAGTGTTCAGGTATGCCAGCTATGGTAGCTTAACTGCTGGAGGTCCTGTGCAGGTTGGAGGTAGCGCGCCGGATGTGATGTGTGTCCTCAGCCTAATTAGGACTGTTTGAGAGGTAACACCATAGGAGTTGTGCTTTGTGTGTGCCTGTGTGTGTGAGTGGAGAGGTTAGATGTGCCTTTAGCGAGCAACAGCACATCCACTTAATGGGATTAACTTTTAACCAGTGTACTCACTCTGTGTCACACGCCTGTCTAAAAAAAAAAAAACACACACACCAATGAGATGGGAAACTGTGTGTATATGTGAGTGTCCCTGTGGGGGGCACCAACTGTTGATTTACTTCATTCAACAATTACCTCTTGGAGGTGGCAGGAATTCCAGAAATGAGGAAAGATTGTGTTCCACTCCATTCATTCAGAACCTTTCCTCTCATAAAAATACCTGAATTAGTTGAATTAGTTGGCTAAGCTTCTCTTGTGTCATACCACATCTCACCCTTGAAGGTCCACTTGTCATTCTGAGTTATGTATTTCTCCGTAAAGTGACTTATGTGCAGGTAGGCTTGAGGCGCTGTGCTCAGTTACACTTGGACAAGCTTTCTATGAATAGGGCAATTGTTTTGTTTGTTAAAATGTTCATTTATTTCAAAGGGGTTGACACAGGAACCGTTTGGCATTTCTGGTAATAACATTGTATTGCTTTCTTGCCAAGAGGTAGATGAGTAGATTGATACCACTCTAATGTTTATACAGTAAACATGAAGTCACCACCAGAAGCCATTTAATTAAGCTCTGCACAAAGACTGGAAACAGGAGATAACAGCCAGCTTTGTTCAAAAAAGAAATGTTGTAATCTGGCACAAAACCCATGTAAAACCACAAAATGTGCTTTTATTACTCAGAATGTTATACAGATTAAACAAATAAGATATAACATATTAATTAACGAACTTGCTCAGTTCTGCTCGGAAGATTTTTTTACCTTAAATAAATGACATACTAAAAAAATGCCATACTATGAAATGTACCTTGGAAGTACAATCTGGAAGAAAACTGGAAGTGATTATTTTTAATGTATAAAATTGTTGAAAATACAAAAACTTTCTTCATTCCAGAGGGAAAAAAAAAGTTTTGCCAACAAAAGCAGCCCATGCATGTATGTACGGTCACAACAGAATTTGAAAAATGAACAACCATGTTGTGCAGTCACCATTAAGGCCTTCCAGTAAGCGTAACCGAATCCTCTCTGACTGAACTGAACTGATGCATCTGATGACAGCACAGTGATAACAGTGCCCCCCCCCCAACCCTCATTCTGCCTGTGGTAACGACAGAGATGACACAGGTAGATAGACGAATGACAGGGGAGAAAGACAACAGATTGCAGGTAGATAAATGTGATGAGTGACAGTGGGTGACCAGCCATTGTGAAATCCTCTGTGGAATTTCTAGAAAATATCCAGGTTCATAATACAAAGAAAGGAATTTGGAAAATATGAATCTTAAGGAGACTGGCTCAAGTTTATTTTTAGTGAGGCAGTCAGAAAGCAGACGATGATTCAGATGACATTCCTGCTCACTGTCTCCTTCAGATGATGTTTTGCGGACAGTCGGACGATGACGAAACGTAGCCCAGATTCCCACACCTGGATTGACAGTTTTCCTTAAGGCCAAGTCTGGAACCACTTACCTCATGCTCACAGAGGGGACTGAAGGCTTTGGAGCTGGGGTTATACAGGGTCACAGAAAGAAGAAGGAATCAAATCTGGCATGGTGGGTCATGACCAGGAAAAGATTTTGCCACAATCATAGTTGCAGTTTGTGAATCTCAGAGTTTACCATGAACTAGCAAGCTAAATTTAGCTTAGTGCCAAATTTCTGGATTCACAGCACTTAGCTGGTGGCTATTTGTAGGTTTTCCAGCTGATCATGACCCATGTACAACTTATCTGATCTGACATCATGTCAAAGAGCTATGTGCTGCTTAAAAACACAGAAATTCATTAGTCACGTTGATGATATGGTGTGTGGAGTTTTAGAATGGCCAGATATCACCTTTCAGATGAGTCTTTAAATTATATTCCACATTTGTTAGCTTAACTCTCATTGCTGTCAGATGCATCTAGACATCTAGTATGTTTAAAATATACTACAAACATGAGCAGATGAACAAAATCTTACAAATCTTTTTCCATCTAAGAACAATTCCAACAGTTACGACAATATCTGGAATAACTAACCAGGCCACCGCATGTCAGATGAGTCTATAGTGTAGCTCAGATAAGATGCCTTTTACTGTCTCCAACAACCAGATACACTGATGGGAAGATAACCTCCTCATGCGGCAGTTTGCCATTCATTGCTCATGACATCCAAGCTGCCTTCACAAAGCGCGCAGGCCCACATCAATTTGGATTGTTTTCAAAGTGATGTTCCATAAAGAAAAGAGATGAGGAGGAGAAAAGACAGAGATAAAAGACGGGATCAGAGATGTATAACGTGCTGTGCCTGGCTCTGACACTTTCATCAACCGTGCCGTGTTTTCATGCACCAGAAGGTGACAGGGCCAGGATTTACTGACCCAGAGGCCCCTTTTGTGCTTTCCACGCTGCACTGATCCTTACTTCCTCTCTGGCTGCATGTGTAGGCCTATAGGCTTACCTTTTATACCCCTCTCCCTCTCTCTGTGTCTGCTGTAAATAGGCTTAATGTTACAGATGTCTGTGTGTGAGCACAAAGAGCCGAGGCCAAGCACAGAGACGAGCTCTATTCTGCATCGAGGCCAGGAGAACAGGTGGAAGGAGAGCAATCAGGACACAGAAGATGATCGGATTTCCCCTTAAAAAGTTTAGCAGTTATTTAAAGTGTGTGGCTGCATATGTAAATGTGTATATGTGTGTGATGTGGTGTATAACAGGTTATTATACAAAGAAAACAAGCCAAACAGACCTGGTGCACATAATACTGAGCACACATCAAACACTTGTTTACATCTGTTGCCAGGGCAATATTAGCCATACCCCTATTAATGTGCAATGCTGATAATCAATGAATTGAAAGTTATTCTACTGGTGCACTCTTTTGTGAGTCCTGGTGGATAAGAGCATAGCGAAAACACTAAAATGTGAAATGTAAATGTAAGTTGTAAATCAAGCTGTCAGAGTGTCAGAGCAGCAGCCAGCAGGGTGAACGAGGGCGTCCTAGTCCCTCGCTGTGTGGGCTGACTGGCTGGCAGGGACAATAAGCCATACTGTTTGACCTGTTCTGTCTGTCCCACTGCCAGGTTCATGGACATTCAAACGGCTCTCTTCACTCCCCTGACTCCATAGCTGAGACTTAAAGTTCAATCCAAAAGCTCCGCTCCACAGATCAGGGATCTGCTCCACTTTGAACTATTTATTAGTTGAGGTTTATCCAGCTCTGTGTCTAAGACAGTTACCTTTTTGTCAACCGTAAACGAAATAAATTGAATGAGTTTGTTTTTTGTCCATCCTGCGCCAGTAGCAGTCAGTTTTTATAACTGGCTTAACAATGGGTCATGGGCTGTTACTTAAAATGGGTTCCAGTGTCAACATTAAGTTAAAGGTTCAATAGTTAGCACTATTACTGATGTTTTCTGAGAATATGGTAGATTTTTTGTTGACCTTTAGATCAGTCTTTCACTTTTTTTTGTCATGGCTATCTTTGGTAACAGCATGCCATAACCCCAAAATCTTGATGGCACCCAACATGTACTACCCTGTTTAAAATATGAAAGTAAGGGAACATGTTCTAAGCTTTTCTATATTGTAAAATTGCTCAGGGAGCTATATTTTAGTGGGTTCTGGAGTAAAACATGATATTACTTCTTAGGGTTGTTGGCAATGAAATTCAACTCTTTCCAACAAGGAGAGTAAGACCAACATATTTTTAATCTTTATCTGTCCACAGAGGGAGTTTCACAATGTTATGTCAGTACTGCCCTCCTTCATTTTCATAAAGCTATACACAGTCCCACCTGAGCTCTCAGTGTTGGCCCCTGGACCGTCCTCAAGAACCAAGAACTCAAGAACACCTGCTATAGATATAAAAAAACCAACAACAACAACCTTTGTCACTCACTTCCCAAAAGGGCAGCTATAGTTAACTTGGATATTAAATAATGGCCTACATAAAGTAAGCCACATTGGATTATTGAAGAACGACACATTCATGGTCTCATATGTCCGGCAGGGTTTGAAATTACATACTGTACAGTACATAACACCTCCATGCATCATGACGTAAAGTCAGTTATGAGTTTCAAGAGGCTACTGTGTGGTGCAATCATGTGAACATACAGTATGTCATACATGTCAAAACCAGGAAAGGATATTGATATGTTGCTTTTGCTCAATTCTCAGTCAACCCAGGGCTATCTGTACCTTTTTCTGGCGACAATTATCCCTAATTTGTGACTTGTGAAGGCAGACCATCCACTGAGGGATTCCTTGTAAAACTCCTGTGTATAATTAATGAAGAAAAGGTGAACCTAAAGGACATTTTATTACATAATTGCTGCACTATTCCTCTGGGCAGTGTCAGTCTGCCAGCCACTAATGAGTTTATAGTGACCTCATCATGCTTTATGGCATTTATAACACTAATATTCTAATGGGAGACTTAGAAAAATATACTAAGTTGACGTGATTTTTGCCTCCAAGCATATATCCATAGAGAGGATGTACACAATACTTCATACTGTCTGAAAATGAGAAGGAGAGAGAGATGTGTGTGCGTGTTGAGCAAGGAGAGAGGAGGGGGGAGCTTCGTGTTTAAGCCAATAGGCATAGAGCAGTGCTAATGTCATTTCTCGACGCTTTAAGTTGGTGCCAGAGCCGCGTTGCGCTCAGCCCTGGTGAGCGTCATTCTCTCTCTCACTCTCTCTCCCTCCCTCTCTCTCTCTCTCTCTCTCTCTCTTTCTTTCTCTCTCTCCCTCTCTCTCTCCATCTATGATCATGCATTGAAAGAACTCATCTGTTGAGCTGATTCTGAAGTCGAAAAGGCATTCAGTTGCATTTGATGGTTGCAGCGCGTCCGGATGCCTCCACGGTCGTGATTTTATCCTGATAAACGGAATATTCAGTTCGACTCCGGACCAAGTTGCTGCCTCTGAGTGGTGAGTTTTTGGCTCAGAAATGCAAATATTTTATCCTTTACTAAATGAGGCATCCTTGCCGTTTAAATGTACTTAACTGGGTGTGAAAGCAGTTGTTTGTGTTAGATTTGAGATCATGAAAAATCTGCTGTAGGTCAAGTCTAGAGAGGGTTGTTTTCTTTCATCCTCTGGAGACGACCATGCACCAACAACAAGAGATGATTTGTCTCTCCACTAATTCATGACCAGACACACCAAAGGGAGAAGAAAAGAGTTAGTTGAGACTGTTTTGACACATTTCCTCCGAAGGGAAAAGAGAAAAAAGTGAAACTGCGGCTGAGTCGGGGGGATTTGGAGAGAGTGCGTAAAGACGCACTTAATGGAGGGTTGCATTTTGGTTTCCAGATGTGTGAACTCAGCTGTTGCTTGTCACTCAGGCGGTCTCCGTCTCACTGCCTCTCTCGGTCTCCTCTTTTTTGCTCCGTATACGAGCTCTTGAACTCCTCAGGATCACATCAGTGCTGACAGACCACAGCCCAAAATCCACAGAAACATTACAAAGTGAAGCCACATCACTTCAGCCACACAGAGAGAGGAAGATTGTCTGTAATCATTATCTTATATCCAATCATGCTTTAAAGTTTTAACACCTGTTTTAAAAGTAGACTCAAGTTTAGAGTATTTAATTTAGGTGTTTTTCAGAATGGTGAATTTTTTTCTAGATTTCAGTGAGTGTGTTTTTCTTCCTGTAAGTCCAGTCAAACTCCTTAATTCTTAGACTCAGACTTCAAATTGCCTGAAAATGAATCTAGAAACCACAGGAAAAAAATGTTTTCACAGTGAATAAGAGCCCTTGTGACTTTTCACTGTGGTGTGATCTGTATTGAAGCCAGTGGTGGCACCTAGTGGTGGGAAAGATTTGTGAAGATGCTGCAGTGAGAGCTGAAGGCTTCTGGATCCTGTGTTGTTGTTTTTTCCATTTTATTTGCTGAAAAAGATTAAATTCTTTGATTTCAAAGGCATAGTGGAAAGCATAGTGGAGTGTTACAGGGTAAACTCTCAAAACTTGAAAGAAGATTTGTTTACTTCATTTTCTTCCGTCTGTTTAGCTTAAATTTTACATTTTTATATTAGGAGACATTTTTGAAGTACTCTCTCCCATGTCAGTACATGGAGTTATCATGCCGTGCAGACTGGGTCACTGGAAATATATTACGAACTCCTTGCGTTGTTAGCTGATCCAGGATCAGAGCAGCCAAGAATGAGGATCAGATGACTGAGGTGTATTCCCCCTCTGTGGGAGGCCAGTCTGCCTTTGCTGGGGGGATACACTCTGCAATGCTAAGCCTTTGTTAATGAGTATGTATCTGTGTGTGTGTATGTGTGTGTGTGTGTGTGTGAGAGAGTGTGTGTGTGTGTGTGTGTGTCCTTGTCTGTGTGTGGTACTAGGTGCTTGTGTGCTCGTCTATTTCTTTGTGAGCTTCCTGTGTGCGTGTGTGCATGCATGTGTGTTTCTGTGGCTGTCCCTACTTATACATATGTGTGTGTGTGTGTGTGTGTATGTGTGTATCAGATAGGTGTTTGGACCCAGTAGTTAAGCTGCTGTTAATTGGTCAGCCATTTGAGTCACTCAGGAGAGTCAAGCCAAGCAGTAGCTGAAATGATTGGTATGCCTGGCTCGACTACTGACTGCTACAGGACATAACATTGATTTTATGCTTTTAATAGATGCTGAACAGTGTCTTTTGTCTGTAATTGATGCCATCACCTGTAGAAACATGTGTTCAGTGGAAAGATTTTAAAGTCAAAGTCAACACAGTAGAGGTGTTTGTTTGCATAATGGTAAAGTTTGATATAATGAGAATAACTGGTCTAACAAATGAGAGCCAAGGTGAAAAGGCTGATTTTGTTTAAATTAGTCAAAGCGAGGTGAGGAGGAAAATGTTCTTAGGAGGATGTGAATCAGAGGGGAAGATGTGGAGCAGCTCTTGAAGAGATGACCTTTCACGACACAACAAAAGACAGAGTGACTCAACATTCAACGTCACACCATTATGAGTCTAGCTTTGGCAGAAGAAGTGTTTTTTTTTCAGAGTCATATCTTTAGATTAGAAGCATGAGGCCTTATCCTACACTTCTTCATTTTCTCATATGCAACCCAGATTCTCATTCTCCAGTGAAGCTTTAGTGCCAGAGAGGAAATCCAGCCTAGAGATTGTTTTGATATTGTTGGACACTGTCCTGGAAAACCTTTTTGCTCAGCGACCAAGGGTGTTCTGGATTTAGAGCCACTGGCTCCTCAGCTGAAACACCTCATCTGATCAGAGCAGTAAAAACTATTTGAAGAGCCCAAGATGTGTTGTGTTTAACCTTTTTTGTTTGAAGCTCAAGAGGTTCAGACCAGAAGGAAATGAACAGTGTTTAAAACAACATGGAGACAAATTCTGGAACTTTTTCAGGCCTAAATTCTTGTATTTAAAAAGATTTTTTTTTATCCGCCTTAAAATGTCTAGTATAGTATAGTATAGTATAGTACAGTATAGTGTAGTATAGTATAGTTTGGTATAGGTATTTTGGAGAATTGCTTCACATTCACAGAGCATAATTTTAAACACAAACGAAAGGTGTATACATTCAGGATGGCTTGCTGCTGGTTGAAAGTGGTTCGGGGGGAGGGGTGTTTGAGTTGGAGCAAAGATTGGCATCAGATTAAATAAATGGAACCAATAAGAAATATAAACATGAATTTAAAGTGTGTATGTTTTCGTGTGTGTGTGTGTATGTGTATCTGTAAAAAAAGGGAAAAAAGGAGACCTCCAGTTATTAGTAAGTCAACACTGTTCTGTCTGTGCGCCTCTGTCAGCCTAATACCTCAGACCAACGTGTGTACACACAGGCAGGTTTGTGCTGTCATACTGGAATTAATCGAGTGTGGGGTTGTGTAAATCATTCCAAACCTCAGAAAGCACACTCTCAAGTACACACACACACACACACACACACACACACACACACACACACACACACACACACACACACACACACACACGCTTGCCAAGCAGATATCCCCTGTAGTTGTGTGTGAAGGGCCAATCACTGAACGGAAGAAACAGAACAGTGCACAATGAAAAACAGACATTTCTTGGAAGCACAGAAACAAAACAAGTCTCAAGGTAATATTCTCAATTTTATATGGGGACCACCCAGGACTACCAGTAAACTACCAATAACCTTCAGCAACATACCTGGTGCAGTTGAAAATTATGATTAATCATTGAGGTCATTTATCAAACAATAAAATCCCTGATTCCAGCTTCTCAAATGATACTGAATATCCAACATGTTTCTGACAATTTATAGACTTAAATTAATCAGGAGATTAACTGATATGAAAACATGCATTAGTTGCAGCTTAACATGAAAATAGTTTCACTACATTTGATGAAAATGTTCATCCAGCTTCAACTTTTGTTATGTTGTTCACGTTGGATGTATTTTTTGCACTATAAAAGGAAGCTAATATTGTGTATGCATGTTTGCCCACAGTAGTCATAAACCATGGCGATGATGAGGAGGTGAAGGGTGCGGTGTGTAAAAGTGTATGTGGGGGGCTGAGTGTAGGGACGGCAGTCCTTGATATACGAACACTAATCGTGATCCTTGTGCTCATTGAGTGGTTACAGACCAAACCCTGCAGGCCGCATTGGCTCCACAAGCCTAGTATTATGGTCAGTTTGTGGGGAGGAAAAGTAATCCAGAGCTTAGAAGAATCTCAGACCCTGAGTAATGGACTCAGAGGAAGGAGTTGAACTCAATTCTGTGTCAAAACTTGTAGCAGAGCTTAAATAAAGTTGCCCCCCAGCTAAGCGATGCAAAACGGAGGTGTTGTTGAGAGTTCCCGACTCGTGCCTGCGAGTGAGAGTCGATTTGGCACCAGCTTAATTACCTGTACACACAGCTCTATTTGATGATGATTAAAGCCACTCACATCCACCCACACACACACACACACACACCTGCCCAGACACTGCCAGTCGCCAGTCGCACCAGTTATGGAGACATAAAGGTGATGATTATTAGATGATAATAATTAAAAGGCTTTAAAGCTCAAGTTAAGGTAAACAGTATAGATAGAAGCAGAGTCTTATATAGGAAGACAGGATCGCTGTACAACAACCACGTAATTATTGCTAGTTAAATGACCACCCTGAGGCTGAGGGAATAAAGTTACACAAATGATAGCTTTCAGTTTTTTTTGATTGGGAAAAACATAAAAGGTCTCCATAACAGATTCTGGTTTGTTGGGTGCTACATTGCTCACACACTTTTCCTTTATTATTACTGTTGTGATAATTTTGCTGATCCTGTTACACAGTTTGATGTTTTTCGTAGTTTGATGTTTTCACCTCAGTTGAAGGATCACATGTTATGCTGCAGTCTGAGAAAATCAGACCTTAGGGGCCCACAAAAACCCGCTCTAAATCCAATGGATAATGTTAAATGAATTACCAGAGAACCAGTATCATGATGCTTCAGACATACATGGTGCACATGTGATAGAGATGCTGTGAGTATGATCAGAACATGGTCTTCCATTATTTCATGAAAACAGCTAAAATTGCAGTTGTTTGCATCATGCAAAGCTTATTTTTTTGATAAATAGTGCTTTAAAATGTAGGTGACACCTACATTTTTGGCATGAAAATAAAGTATATTATGAACCGTAAACCATTATGGAGCCACCATTGGCAAAAATAGCTATATTTAAACAGGCAGAACCATGTTATTTTTCAGAAATATTCAAAAATGGATCTAGAGGAAAACCTTTTTGTGATTTTGGGAGCAACATTTGGGTATGTGCATCAGGACTTAGCTCTTGCCTTCCCTCCTTAAATTGGTCTCATGTGCTCTCATGTGTTGGACATTGTGTTCCTGAGGCTAAGAAGAGCTCCTGATCTGAATGTCTAAACTTGGGCTTAATTTGGGACAGCCTGCTCTTTTTCTTCCTCTTACTGCATTTCTATCTTTTCTTTCCTTTTAAGCACATGTTTACCCTCTTTCCAACCTTCAATGTGCGCAAATCATCAGATGGCACAGGATGTTCTCAAAGATGCACCTCACAGTTTTGTCTGTCATCTAATCGTTGCTAATATGTTTTACTCCAGGAAACAGAAGCTTCATTTAAGAAACACATGATGAAATATTTATTTTTCATTCACCCAATCTCTCTATGGCTTTAATGGCTGTTGGGTGGTCGCCTGTCTCTGCAGAAGTCTCTGGAGACTTTCCCTATCTATCTTCTTGTTGCCTTTCACCATCCCTGAGGAATACCAGCCTCTTAATTCACCCAGAAGGGAAATGGCTCCATCCAATCTGATGCCACCCGGAGTCAGGAAATGGCTTGTTGAGATAAATCCTGCGTAAATGAGGGTGGGGAACAAAGTACAGACCCGAATTTGACCAAATTCACCGAAAGCTGCACATTTGCTTTTGCTTGATCACTTGTTGGAGTCTTACTTTCAGCAGGATGTGGTCATTAAACCTGCTTTAATTTATATTTTTATGTTAAGAGTGGATCAAATGACTATGTGAAAAGGGTCACTCTTAGTGACAAACACACAGAAAATGATTACCAGAGCTGGCAGTTAGCTTTGGTTGAGTTTAGTTTGTTTGCTCTTTGGTTTTCCAGAATATAACATTACTGTTTTGGCTGACTATCACGGCTCTCATAGTGTAGGTTTCAGCTGTTTTTAGTTCTACAAACCTACAGTGTTCTTTGGATCCATCACCGAAAAGCAGAAATACAAAGTTAGTAACTAGGAAGTGAACATAGTGGAGCATTTCACAGCTTAAAAGGCAGATATTTCCTGTAGGAGTTAACCTTACCTTACTTTTAACAAGAGACCATAAACACAAATACATCCTAATTTTGCTGCATATCCTCTGGATGTGTAACTACTCAACTGTTTTCCATATACATTTTTTCAGTTGTTAATATGTCAGTGCTGTTTATAGCTTGTTTCCACTGCCCCCAAGTGGCCAAAAACATCTGTCAATGCAGGTCTAAATCAATTTGTTCATGCACAAATGTTATCCAGCCTCTTCTAGATGGTGAGTGATCCTCAATATGGAACCTGCAGATTTTAATAAGAGGTACATTGTCTTATATAGCCACTTTAACAAGTCCCCAACTGCCTTTTATGTTCTGTGGCAAGTAATCAAGCAGCAATGTATCTTTCAGCTAGGACAGTTTCATCTCCAAGAGCGGGAGACTGTAACAGATATTCACCCGTAGTGGTTAGCTGATGAAAGCTTGGGGCTTTCCAAGTGCTTGACGCAAAACTAATGCAAACAGTGATTTGACTGTTGTCTGGGCGCTGTGAAATCCATTCATCCCTCTCTCCCTTTTTTTTCCTTGTGAAAGCGAGCTTAAATT